>NC_081570.1:105815805-105826523 GCF_022355385.1 Mustela nigripes | reverse complement strand
TAGTGGGTTAAGCCGCTGCCTTCGGCTCAGGTCATGATCTCAGGGTCCTGGGATCGAGTCCCGCATCAGGCTCTCTGCTCAGCAGGGAGCCTGCTTCCTCCTCTCTCTCTCTCTCCCTGCCTCTCTGCCTACTTGTGATCTCTCTCTCTGTCAAATAAATAAATAAATAAAATCTTTTTAAAAATAAAATAAAATAAAAGAGGAATTTAATTCAAACCTTGGAAGCTAATATTTCAGTAGAGCACTTCAAAGAAAAACAGTACATTATTTTTAAAGATTTTATTTATTTATTTATTTGTTTGTTTGTTTATTTGATAGAGATCACAAGTAGACAGAGGCAGGCAGAGAGAGAGGGGGGAAGCAGGCTCCCCGCCAAGCAGAGAGCCCGATGCAGGGCTCGATCCCAGGACCCTGGGATCATGACTTGAACTGAAGGCAGAGGCTTTAACCCACTGAGCCACCCAGGCGCCCCTGTAATTTTACACATTTCTATAATGTGATTTTTTTCCTTTTTTTTTTTACAGTCATTTATTACACTTCTAATTAAAACAAAACAAGGTCCGCTACTCAAAGATCTCATTCTACAGGCCTTCAGGATTCTCTGTTGGTCATGAAGCAATGTGCAATTCCATCTGTCTTAGTAGATCCTAAAATTTTTCTCTTTCTCTTTTCCCTAATGTGTATAGCCTTTGATAACTAAATTTAATGACTTAATGGTGAACTTTAATATGCATGTGTTAGGGCGCCTGGGTGGCTCAGTGGGTTAAGCCACTGCCTTCGACTCAGATCATGAACTCAGGGTCCTGGGACGGAGTGCCGCATCAGGCTCTCTGCTCAGCAGGGAGCCCACCTCCTTCTCTCTCTGCCTGCCTCTCTGCCTACTTGTGATCTCTCTCTCTGTCAAATAAATAAATAAATAAAATATTAAAAAAAAAAATATGCATGTGTTAGATCATCCTGCATATTGAACCATTGGCCCTTTAACACAGAATCTTTACTATAGATGATTTGAGAATTCACCAGTATATCTGGATATATTTATTTAGAGGGATATGGACCTTAGAATTACAATTATTTTTTAAAACTCCACATGTATATTTTCAAGCTTTTTTCTATTACGATGCATGACTCAATAAAAAGAAAGTTTAAAAAAACTCCTGGGGAGTTTTACATAAGATGGGAATGATATTAAAAAACATAGTTTCTACATGCTGCTACCCATTGTTTCTTTATTTACAGTGCTTCTCATTTACAGTTCTGTTGACAGTCTGACATCACTGTTACTGTAACAGAAGCTACATGGTCAGGAAGAAATGAAAAAACAAACAAATTAGTTTCCTCTATTTGCTTTAGTACTGGCTGATGGGTGTTTGCACACCTGTTGAGAATTATAAAATTACCAAGATTATATAAAAGTTAAGCCTAAATAATTTACATGTCCTGAAAAAAGTTATAGTTTAACCTTAATTAGGCAGCTAAGTTGCATAAAACCAAATATTAATCTTTTAAAAAAAACCTACTCCCTCCTTAAAGAGGGGTTATAAACGTGACTCTTCCAAAGTAGCATGAGGCAGATAGTAGATGGAACTAATCCCAGGTTTGTATCTAAAATTAGGCCCACAGGAAATGTGGATAGGTTTAAGGAATGTTTATGGTTCCAACTGAGCTTTTGCCAGGTTTGCAATTTCTTTTTTTTATTTATTTTATTTTATTTTATTTATTTGACACAAAGAGACACAGCGAGAGAGGGAACACAAGCAGAGGGAGTGGGAGAGGGAGAAGCAGGCTTCCCACTGAGCAGGGAGCCCTATGCAAGGGTTGATTCCAGGACCCTGGAATCTTGACGTGAGCTGAAGGCAGATGCTTAACAACTGAGTCACCCCCAGGCACCCCAACATGTTTATTTCCGATCATAAATTTATGTTGTCAAGAAACATTGAGAGGGTGCCTGAGTGTCTCAGTTGGTCAGGCGACTGCCTTAGGCTTAGGTCATGATCCTGGAGTCCCTTGATCGAGTCCCACATCGGGCTCCCTGCTCGGTGGGGAGTCTGTTCTCTCCCCTCTCATGCTCTCTCTCTCTGTCAAATAAATAAAATAAAATCTTTCTTTAAAAAAAAAATTTGAGAATTACTATGTATTAGTCAGATACTCTTTCCTTAAGAAATTTATACTCTACTGAGGACAATTGATTACAGTGTGATAAAGGAAATAAGGGAGAAGTATATATAGGCACACCCAGGTGAGGAACCTAACCTGGAGGGTGGACTAGAAGGAAAGGTGTTGTTAGAGAAGGTACATAGAAGATATGATCCCTGTACACAATCCTTAAGAACAGGGAAGAATTGGGGACATAAGGGTACTGATTCTTTTGGACAGAGAGAACAATGTGAACAAAGGCCAGTAGGCAAAAATGATACATTAAGAGTACTTAAGGGGCGCCTGGGTGGCTCAGTGGGTTGGGCCGCTGCCTTTGGCTCAGGTCATGATCTCAGGGTCCTGGGATCAAGTCCCGCATCGGGCTCTCTGCTCAGCAGAAAGCTTGCTTCCCTCTCTCTCTCTCTCTGCCTGCCTCTCTGTCTACTTGTGATCTCTCTCTGTCAAATAAATAAATAAAATCTTTAAAAAAAAAGAGTATTTAAGATAGTTCTGGGGGTCCCTGGCTGGTTCAATCTGAGAGGATGCAGCTCTTGATCTCAGGGTCTTGAGTCTGAGCCTCACATTGGGTTTAGAGATTACTAATAAAATAAACTTAAAAATAGTTCTGGAAAGCTGAGCATAGTGTTCTATGGGAACGAGGCCAGGGAGAAACCAGTGAGTAGCCTCTTGGCTTGAGCATTATACTAAGGAATTTGGACTTGACTGGGAGGAGTTTTGAAAGATTTTTAAGTAGAGTAGAAGGGAGTTATATCATTAGATTTGAGCATAAAGATCATCCTGGTTATAATGGGAAAACTGGAATTAGAAGATCACTGTCTCTGGCAGTATAGTGATCAGATATTGAGTCTTGAATAAACATAATTTCTAAGTACTGTTGGGCCTTTGGAAAGTAATAAATCTTCAGGGTCACCAAACAAACACCAAACTTAAAATCGTAGAGATGAGCAGTAAACAAACATGAAATCCAGATTGCCCCAGGACAAATTATCAAATCAGTCCTGATATCTGGGAATTGGATAGTCAGGAATAAACCTCAGAGTTGAGATAAAATGGGGAAGCTAGATTTAAATGTGGTCCCAGTAGAGGGCACCCAGGTGGCTCACTGAAACATGAGACTCTTGATCTTGTGAGTTCAAGCCCCAGGTTGGATATAGAGATTACTTAAAATCTTGTAAAAAAATAAAATTCTGGCCCCAGTTGTGTGGCAGTCCCCCAATCCCCTCATGCCTGACTCTCAGCAGAAGCAAATACAGATCTTCCTCTCTGAAAGAAGGCATCTTTAATTTAGGCCTTCAGGATCTCAGAGATTCACAAAAAAATTTAATATGAGCCACTTCTTTTTTTTTTTTTAAGATTTTATTTATTTGACAGACAGAGATCACAATTAGGCAGAGAGGCAGGCAGAGAGAGGGGAAGAAGCAGGCTCCCTGCTGAGCAGAGAGCCCAATGCGTGGCTCCATCCCAGGACTCTGGGATCATGACCTGAGCTGAAGGCAGAGGCTTTAACCCACTCAACCACCCAGGTGCCCAAATATGGGCCACTTAATCAAATATCAAACATACAAAGAATTAAATACCCATGACAAAGAAATCATCAGCAGAAATTACAAATAATAGGTCATTCATGGACCTCACATATTAAAATGATCAGAAAACATAAAATATCTATGACCTTTTATTTTTTTTTAAGATTTTATTTATTTATTTGACAGACTGAGATCACAAGTAGGCAGAGGCAGGCAGAGACAGAAAGAGGGGGAAGCAGGCTCCCTGCTGAGCAGAGAGCCCAATGCGTGGCTCCATCCCAGGACTCTGGGATCATGACCTGAGCCAAAGGCAGAGGCTTAACCCGCTGAGCCACCCAGGTACCCCAATATCTATGACCTTTTAAAGAAATAAAAGAATCACAAAATGAACAACAAAAAGAAATGATCACAAATGACCAAGCAAATATGAAAAATAATTACATAGAACTTTTAGAAATGAAAAAAATCAAAGTTGAAATCAAAATCTTGTGGTTAGTTTAGCATATTAGTTACAGATGGAGAGAGTAAATTGGAAGCCAGATATGAACTCTTCAGAAAGCAATTTAGAGACAAAAGAAATGGAAAATATAAAAGATTAAAAGACAGAAAGACTGATGTCCCAGAAGGGAAAAATATAGGAAATGGAGGAGAACTAAAATTTTTAAGAATTAAGAATGAGAATTTTTGAAGAGTAAGAAATGGACCTACAAATGCAGGAAGCATATGCCAAGCAGGATAAGTAAATTCACACACAGTCATGCCATCGTCAAATTACAAAACACCAAGAGAGAAGATTGTGAGGGACCTATGGAAAAAAGACAAATCATCTACAAGCAACCACAATCAAAAGAATGATATATTTCTCCCTGCAACAATGGAAGCTGGAAGTGGAGGGCTTAATATCTTCAGTGTGCTACAAGAAAACTATCAGCCAGGATTGTTATGTCCAGAAAAACCATATTTATTATTTTTTATTTTCTATTCAGATCTTTAATCCATTTTGACATGAGAAACTATCTTTTTTTAAAGGTATTTATTTATTTATTTATTTATTTGACAGAAAGAGAGACAGTGGGAGAGGGAACACATGCAGGGGGAGTGGGATGGGGACAAGCAGGCTTCCCACTGAGCAGGGAGCATAATGCAGGGCTCCATGCGTGGATCGATGTGGGGCTTGATGCAGGGCTTGATCCCAGCCGAAGGCAGACACTTAATGGCTGAGCCACCCAGGCGCCCCAAGGAACTTAGCTTTAGAAAACAATGTTGAAGTGGGTGGCTGGGTGGCTCAGGCCACCCAGAGTCCCGGGATCAAGTCCTGTATCTGGCTCCCTGATCAGTGCGAGTCTGCTTCTCTCTACCCCCTCCTCATGCTCAGTCTCTCTCTCTCATTCTCTCTCTCTCTCTCTCAAATAAATAAAATATTAAAAAATCTTAAAAAACAAAAACAATGTTAGGTAAAGACCTTTCGGATAAAATAATTTGTCTCCAACAGACTTTCACTTAAGGAAATTCTGCTTTAGGAAGAAGGAAAATGGTACCAGAGAGAGGTCTAAGATGCAGGTAGTAATGGTGAGCAAAGATATTGACAAGCATCTGCGTAAATCTAAACAAGTGCTACCTGTATAATATAATGATAATGATAATAATAATGTCTAACGTTAGGTAAAAGATAAAATATTGGTCAAATGGGGGACGCCTGGGTGGCTCAGTTGGTTAAGCAGCTGCCTTCGGCTCAGGTCATGATCCCAGCGTCCTGGGATCGAGTCCCGCATCGGGCTCCTTGCTCCGCAGGGAGCCTGCTTCTCCCTCTGACTCTGCCTTCCACTCTGTCTGCCTGTGCTCGCTCTCGCTCGCTCGCTCTCTGACAAATAAATAAATAAAATCTTTAAAAAATATATATTGGTCAAATGGAAGACTGGTTAAATATTGATTCATTTAAAACTAATTAGATGTTGTATTAATTTTAAGTTGTCATGCATGTTAAAATTTCAAGGATAACTTTGCTAAAGAGAAGAGAGTGCATAACTTCTAAACCAATGAAGAGGAAAATGGTATTAAAAAAATGTTTTTAATTCTTTGCCACTGTTTAGCTTTGTAACCCCTGGCGTGTCACAGAACCTCCATTAGTTTCCTCATCTTTAAAATGTGGATAGTAGTACTTCCCTTATATGGTTGTTGTGAAGATGTGATCAGATCGTGCATACAAAAAAGCTGAACGCAAATCTGTATAATAAGTATCCAATAAATATTATATATTACTACGATTAATAGTGATTTATGGAGCACCTGACTGGCATAGTTGGTGGAGCATGAGGCCCTTGATCTTGGGGTCATGAGTTCCAGGTCCACATTCAGCGTGGAGCTTGTTTTTTAAAAAATTAAAAATTAAGTAAATAAGTAAATAAAATCTTTTTAAAATAGTGATTTATGTAGTAACCATTAAAGGTGATACTTTAAAGCTATGCTAGAACTTCCCTGCCAACATCTCATCCAGTTTCTCTTCCATTAGAGGGAGTGCTACACCTAAAAATGGCTGGAATGTTGAACAGTTAGTCTAATAACTCTTTAACAGTTCTTCTTGTGTTAATTGTAACTCCTTGCTCAGAACCTTCAGGATTCAATATTGCCTTGAGTAAAAGTTCAGAGCATGGAGGCTTTCCACAGCTTGGCCCCAATCAACTTGATCTTATGTCCTTGAGTAGATCTCTAAACATATTTGATGTCTTTTTCCTTTAAACTTTTACTTAGAATGCCCTTTTGAAAAATAGTAGAATTTGGATGATTTCCTTTATCTTCATCCAGAAAACCTTCCCTTCTCTGAAAAATTCAGCCTATTCTTTAAACCCCAGTTCAAATCCCATAAAAGTTTCTGACTAGCCTAAAAGTGATTTATAATTTGAAAAACTATCCTCTAAACCAAACTTTTGCCTTCTGCTGCTGCTTTTTCAATTGAGCTTTTATTTAAAATTTATATTATCACAGAATTTTCCTCACACTTGCATGGTATTTCCAGTTAGATTTTTTGGTTCCTTAAGACAGTGGTTATTTCTTCTATGTCTTTGTATAGCTTCCAAGGAAGGGAAACTAGTAATTTAAGTGGCTACTATATGCCAGGCACTCTACTAAATGCCTTCTTATATGTAACATCCAATTTATTCCTCACAGCAAACTTAGAAAGAAAGATATCAGTGTCCCTGTTTTACAGATGAGGACATTGCACTTGAAAATGGCTAAATAACATACCCAAGGCACTTAACCAGTCAGTGGCAGAGCTGGATTTCTACCACACTACCTAATAAAATAGCTTTCCAAGAAGCCAAAATTCTTCTCAAAAATTAAAATTTGACTTGCCAGTTATCAACTAACAACTGAACCACAGGAATTCACAAAGAGCTAAAAGTCAGACAGAAAACCTTATTTGGGGGGTTTAGATTAAGGGGATTAAAGAGAGATTCCAATCTTATTCTATGCTTTGAGTTCATGTTACGTGACATGAAATGACTCACAAAAAGGTGAACCATTGGGTGCCTGGGTTGCTCAGTTGTTAAGCATCTGCCTTTGGCTCAGGTCATGATCCCAGGGTACTAGGGGTTGAGTCCCATATTGGGCTCTCTGCTCAGCGGGAAGCCTGCTTCTCCCTCTCCCTCTCCCCCTGCTTGTGTTCCCTATCTCACACTCTCTCTGTCAAATAACAAATAAAATCTTTTGAACAAAAAAAAAAGGTGAACCATCTTTAAGGTGCTTGCTGCAAGTCCATACCCTTTCAGAACATTCTCTTCTCTTTTGCCTTTTCTAGGGTTACACATCTTTCTGGAATGACTGCATATCATCTGGCCTGCGAGGGGGTATCCTGATAGAGCTGGCAATGCGGGGTCGAATCTATCTGGAACCCCCCACAATGCGTAAGAAGCGACTACTGGATAGAAAGGTATAGCACCTTTGTGGACATCCTCCTAACTTACGAAAGGGCAGGTACCAATGGTCCATTTTGGAGAAATGGGAAGTTTTGTTTGTTCGTTTGTTTGTTTTTGAGGGCCTTGAATTCATGACCCTGAGATCAAGACCTGAGCTAATACCAAGAGTCAGAGGCTTAACCAGCTGAGCCACCCAGGTACCCCTGGGGGGAATGGGAAGATCTGAATAGTGAGACAAGATAAGTATCACTGACAGTTGTGCCATTATCTAACAATTTCAGTTAACCTATAGCAGAGGAATAAATTCAAATATCCATCATCTACAAAATTAGAAGGAGGTTATGGTTTTATCTTTTTTATGTAGAAAAATCACTTTAGCATGCTGTTATTACTCCCTCTATAACTATAACATTATGAAATAGTTTTATATAGGAGGAGAGCAAACATATGGGTCAGGTGAGTCTTTGTTTAACCCTAGTCATGCTCAGATAACCATTAGATTTTTCTCCTCCGTTTATAAGCGAGTCGAGTCCACCATATGAGTTTTACTCCTGTTTCCATTTTTTACTACTTATTTTTTCCACTCATAACATCACTGTCATACTCAGAACTCTACCAAAATGACATTCTTTAGGTATCACCAGGAGGCTCTATCCCCAGTGTGGGGCTTGAACTCACAACCCTGAGATCAAGAGTCACATGCTCTGGCCACATGGGTGGCTCAGTTGGTTATCTGCCTTTGACTCAGGTCATGATCCTGGGGACCTGGGATGGAGCCCCGCATCAGGCTCCCTGCTCACCAGGGAGTCTGCTTCTTCCTGTCCCTCTGCCCCTCCCCCCTGCTCATTTTCTTTCTCACTCTCAAATAAATAAATAAAATATTTTTTTTTAAAGTTGGTATTCCAGACCCAGAGAGTTATTATTGCATATTTTCTACATGATCATTTATATCCAGTTTGTTCCTAGGGTCCACTTCAAATGTTATTTTTGTCCTCTTACTATTATGCCATGCTGGATTTTAAACTTCTTGAATGCTTTGCATTTCCTATAACACTTAACCAATAATCTATATATGGCATACTGAAATATTTTCATTTGAATTAAGTAAATGAACTAGGGACCCTTGACTCTTCCTTTAAAGGTACTTCTAAAGTCAGATAGCCCAACAGGGGATGTTTTGCTGGATGAAACTCTCAAACACATCAAAGCAACTGAACCCACAGAAACCGTCCAGACGTGGATAGAGCTACTCACAGGTAAAATGGTTAAAAAATCCCACACTTTATAATCTTTATCCTACTAGTTCAAGAAAAGGAGTACAGGAATTCAAGCTGCTGGGTAAGAAGTATATGGTTCACTGCATAACTGTATTAAAGAGGGACAGAAAAGGCATGGTTAATCAATACATAGAATTTTCCAAAGTTTCATCTTAGTTCTGCCACCCCACCCCATAAGCTCTCTAACAGTATTCTTCACAAGAAAAATTTCTAACATCTTTATTGATACATAATTCATATACCATATAGTTGACCCATGGAAAGTACACAATTAAATGGATTTTAGTATATTCACACAATTTTGCAACCATCATCACAATCTAAATTTAGAACATTTTCATCACCCCAAAAACAAACCCCATGTTTATTAGCAGTTTTTCCCAAGCCTCCTGTCCTGCTCTAGGCAACCACTAATCTACATTTTGTCTCTCTAGATTTGCTTATTCTAGATATTTCATATAAATTTTTTTATATCAACTTTTTTTTATAATTGGCTTAAGATATAATGGTTTTAAGGTTGATCCATGTTTTAGCATGTACCAGTACTTCATCCTCTTTTTTTTCCTAAGGGCAAGTTCAAAAACTTTAATATAAATAAGTAGATCTGTGGCATAAAATTTTAGGAGAAAGCAGGACACTTTGAGATCACAGCCAGTGTCACCTTCTGTGACAGTTTTTTTAATTGAAATTTTTATTGAGGTATTTGTAGATTTACACGCAGTTATAGGAAATAATATTGAGAGATCCTTTATACACTCTACCCAAAAGCCCCCAGTGAAAACTTTTTACGAAACTGTAGTATAATATGACCCATTGGATATTGACATTGATACTCTCCACCAATCTTATTAGAACTTTCCCAGTTTTACTTTGATTCCTTTTTATCACTAAATAATATTTCATTGTATAGATGTACCACATTTATTCATTGATTAATCAGTTGATAGACATGCAGTTATTTCTGCTTTTAGGCTATTATGAATAATGCTGCTATGAACATTCACAGACATGTTTTTATGGATGTGTTTTAATTTCTTTGGGGTATATAATTAACTTTATTGTAAAGTACACATAACATAATCTTTATTGTCTTAAACATTAATATATGTATAATTCAGTGACATTAAATACAATCAAGGTTTTATGTAACCATTACCTCTCTTTATACCCAAAGCTTTCTCATCATCCCAAACATCCTTCTTTCTTCCCACCCCCCATTCTCTGGCAATCCTTTTTTTACTTGTTGTCTTTATGAATTTGCCTGTAGTAGGTAACTCAGGTAAGTGGAATCATACAACATTTGTCTTTTTATATGTGTCTTATTTCATTAAGAATAATGTTTTCAGGGGCGCCTGGGTGGCTCAGTGGGTTAAGCCGCTGCCTTCGGCTCAGGTCATGATCTCAGGGTCCTGGGATCGAGTCCCGCATCGGGCTCTCTGCTCAGCAGGGAGCCTGCTTCCCTCTCTCTCTCTGCCTGCCTCTCCATCTACTTGTGATTTCTCTCTGTCAAATAAATAAATAAAAATCATTTAAAAAAAATAAAAAATAAAAAATAAATTTAAAAAAAAAAGAATAGTTCCTGGCCCGAGCCCGAGTCCTGGCCTCTCATCTTACTCTCCGAACAGCATGAGCTTCACCACCCACTCCACCTTCTCTTCCAACTATCGGTCCCTGGGCTCCATGCAGTCGCCCAGCCACTGGGTCCGGCCTGTCAGCAGCGCGGCCAGCGTCTATGCAGGCGCCGGAGGCTCAGGCTCCCGGATCTCTGTATCCCGCTCCACCAGCTTCTGGGGCGGTTGGGGGTCCGGGGGCCTGGCCACGGGGTTGGCCGCCGGGATGGCCAG
>NC_081570.1:105626699-105815405 GCF_022355385.1 Mustela nigripes | reverse complement strand
GAGGGAGCAGAAGCAGGGTACACTTTGGGGAGCAGGAGGCCAATAAAAAGTTTGAAGGTCAAAAAAAAAAAAAAAGAGAATAATGTTTTCACGACCTGGTCATGTGGTAATATACATCAAAATCTCATTCCTTTTTATGGCCAAATAATAATCCATTGTTTGAATCTGCCTTTTTTTTTTTTTTTTTTTTTATTCATCTGTTGATGGACCCTTGGGTTGTTTCTGCCTTTTAGCTATTGTGGATAATGCTGCTATGAACATTAATATACAAATATCTATTCAAGTCCCTGCTTTCCATTCTTTAAGATACATACCTAGGAGTAGAATTTCTGGGTAGTAAGATAGTTCTATGTTTTGAGAAACCACAAAACTATTTTCTATGGAGAAAATACCCTTTTATACTTTTACCAGCCTTACATGGGGGTTCCAGTTTTTCAACATTGTCATCAACACTTACTCTATTTTTTGTTTTAGTTTGTTTTTTATTGTAGCTCCCCTAGTAGGCATGAAGGGATATCTCTTTGTTGGTTTGATTTGCATTTCCTAATGACCAATGATGAGCCTTTTCCCTAATGACCAATGATAAGCATCTTTTCATAGGTTAATGGCCATTTGTATATCTTCTTTGGAAGAATGTCTATTCAAGTCCTTTGCCCTTTTTTTTTTTTTTAAAGATTTTATTTATTTATTTGACAGACAGAGATCACAAGTAAGCAAAGAGGCAGGGAGAAAGAGGGGGAAGCAGACTCCCCGCCAAGTGGAGAGCCAATGAGGAGCTCGATCCCAGGCCCGAGATCAAGACCTGAGCCTAAGGCAGCGGCTTTAGCCCACTGAGCCACCCAGGCGCCCTGCCCATTTTTTTTAATTGGGTTCTATTGTTACTGTTTTTGTTTAACGATTTTATTTATTTATTTGAGAGAGAGAGTGTGTGCACATTAGCGAACACACAGAGAGAGGGAAAAACAGACTCCCCACTGAGTAGGGAGCCCAATGCAGGACTCAACCTCAGGACCCCAAAATCATGTCCTAAGCCAAAGACGGACAACTTAACCAACTGAGCCACCCTGATGGCTCCCTGTTATTGTCATTATTGTTGAGTTTTAGAAGTTCTTATATTTTCTGGATATTAATCCCTTACCGGATCTGTCATTTACCAATATTTTCTCCTATTCTGTAGGTTGTCTTTTCAACTTCTTTGATAGTAGTCCTAGATGCATAAAAATTCTTAATTTTTATGAAATCCAGTTTATCTATTTTTTTCTTTTGTTGCCTGCTCTTTTGGCCTCATATCCATGAAAAGACTGCCCTTTCCCCATTGAATAGTCTTAGCAACCTTGTTGAAAATCAGTTGGTCATAGATGTGAGGATTTATTTCTGGGCTGTCTGTTCTGTTGCATTGATCTATGTTTGTCCTATGCCAATACCATACTGTTTTACTTACTATAGCTTTATAGTAAGTTTGAAGTTGGGAAGTATGAGTCCCACAACTTTATTCTTTTTCAAGTTTATTTTGGGGGAGCCTGGGTGGCTCAGTGGCTTAAGCCTCTGCCTTTGGCTCAGGTCATGATCTCAGGGTTCTAAGAATGAACCCCAAGCCCCACATCGGGCTTTCTGCGCAGCAGGGAGCCTGCCTCCCCCCTCTCTCTGCCTGCCTCTCTGCCTACTTGTGATCTCTCTGTCAAATAAATAAATAAATTATTTTTAAGAAATAAAATTAATTAAATTAAAGTAAGATTATTTTGGCTATCCTGGGTCTCACGTAATTCACTCACTGTGAATTTGAGAATTGGCTTTTCCATTTTGGTGGGAAAGGCTATTAGAATTTTATTAGGGACTGTGTTGAACCTGTAGATCTCCTTGAGTGATATTGATATCTTAACAATGTCAAGTCTGCCTGTCAATCAGAATGGGATGTCTTTCCATCTTTAATGTTTTTCAGCAATATTTTATAGTTTTCAGCATATAAATCTTTCACCTCCTTGGTGAGCCTTATTCCTAAGTATTTAATTCTTTTAGACACTATTATAAATGGAACTACTTTCTTTCTTTTTTTTTTTTTAAGATTTTATTTATTTATTTGACAGAGAGAAATCACAAGTAGAGGAGAGGCAGGCAGAGAGAGAGAGGGAAGCATGCTCCCTGCCGAGCAGAGAGCCCGATGCGGGACTCGATCCCAGGACCCTGAGATCATGACCTGAGCCGAAGGCAGCGGCTTAACCCACTGAGCCACCCAGGCACCCTGGAACTACTTTCTTAATTTCCTTTGTTCTTTACCAGTATGTAGAAACAACTGATATTTCTGTGTTTTTCTTGTCCCCTGTACCTTAGCTGAATTAGTTTATTAGCTCTAGTAGCATTTTTGTGCTTTCTTTGGGATTTTCTTTACAGTTAACTCTTGAACAACATGGGTTTGAACCATGCAGGTCCATGTATACATGGATTTTTTTTTTGCAATAAATACAGAACATTACTCTAAATGTATTTTCCTTAAGATTTTCTTAGTATTTCATTTTTTGTAACTTAGTTTATTATAAGAATACAGTATTTAATACATATGTAAATATGTGTTAATTGACTATGTTATCAATAAGGCTTTCAGTCTAGACTATTAGTAGTTAAGTTGCTTTGGTATTTTTTTTAAGATTTTATTTATTTAACAGACAGAGATCACAAGCAGGCAGAGAGGCAGGGAGAGAGAGACGGGGGGGAAGCAGGCTCTGCGCTAAGCAGAGAGCCTGACGCAAGGCTCGATCCCAGGACCCTGAGATCATGACCCAAGCCAAAGGCAGAGGCCTAACCCACTGAGCCACCCAGGTGCTTCAGTAGTTAAGTTTTTAAGGAATTAAAAGTTACACACAGATTTTAGACTGTGCAGGGTTTTGACACCTCTAACTCCCAGGTTGTTCAAGGGTCAGCTTGGATCATGTCATATGCAAATATAGTTTTATTTTCCTTCCCAATCTGGATGACTTTCATCTTTTTTCCCTTCTTAATAGCTCAGGTTTGACTAGCAGTGGTGAAAGCCGTCATCCTTACGTTGTTCATGACCTCTGAGGAAAAGCTTTTCACTGTTTTTCACTATGTGAATGTGACAAATGTTTCACTATTGAATGGGACAGTAGCTATGGATTTTTCATAAATATCCTTTATGATTGGGCGCCTGGGTGGCTCAGTGGGTTAAGCCGCTGCCTTCGGCTCGGGTCACGATCTCAGGGTCCTGGGATCGAGCCCCACTTTGGGCTTTCTGCTCAGCAGGGAGCCTGCTTCCCTCTCTCTCTCTCTGCCTGCCTCTCTCTCCATCTACTTGTGATCTCTCTCTGTCAAATAAATAAATAAAATCTTTAAAAATATATATATATATCCTTTATGATGTTGAGAAATTTTCCTTTCATCCCTAGTTTTCTGGGAGTTTTTAATCATGAAAGTATGTTCTTTTTTTTTTTCTTTGAAAGTGTCTTCATTTTTCCCAAATGTCTTTTCTGAGTCAAATGAGATGACTATATGGCTTTTTTCTTTCACTCTATTAATGTGATATATTATATTATTTGATTATTTTTTATTGAGGTATAACTGACATAGAACATTATATTCATTTAAGGTTTAGAACATATTGATTCTGGATTCAGGATTGGCGTATATTGTGACGTGATCACAATATGTCTACTTAACATCCATCACCACATATAGTTACACATTTTTTTTCTTGTGTTGAGAAATTTTAAGATCTCTCTTAGCAACTTTCAAATATACAATACAGTGTTATTAACCACAGTCACTGCACTGTGTATTACATCCCTAGGAATTATTTATTTTATAACTGGAAGTTTTTAGCTTTTGACTACATTCACCCATTTTTGCCCTCCATCCCTTGCTTCTGGCAACCATCACTCTGTTCTCTGTATCGGTGAGCTTTTGGTTTTGTGTTTTGGGTTTGTTTTATTTTTTTAAGATTTTACTTTTAAGTAATCTTTACACTCACTGTGGAGCTTAGACTTACAGCCCTGAGATCAGGAGTCACATGTTCCCCTGACTGAGTTAGCCAGGTACCCCATTTGGGTTTTTGTTTTTTAGATCATTTTGAGATCATTACAGTATTTGTCTTTCTCTGTCTCACTCATTTCACTTAGCATAATGCCCTCAGGTTCCATCCATGTTGTTGCAAAATGTCAAGTTTTTTTTAATGACTGAATATTTCATTGTGTGTGGTGTATGTATGTATATGTATGTGTGTATATATATATATACATATATGTGTATGTATATGTACATACATACACACACATTTTCTTTATCCATTCATCTATTGATGGACATATACAATAGCCTCAGCTATTATAAATAATGCTTTAGTTAACATCAGAGTGCATGTATCTTTTCCAGTTAGCATTTTCATTTTCTTTGAATAAATATCCAGAAGTGGAATGGCTGGATCACATGATATTTCTATTTTTAACATTTTAGGAACTTCCATACTGTTTTCTGTAGTGGCTGCACCAATTTACGTTCTTACCAACAGTGCACAAATGCTGTCTGTTTTCCACATCCTCTTTAACACTTGTTATTTTTTGTCTTTTTTGTAATAGCCACTCCAAAAGGTGTGAGGTGATATTTCATTGTGAATTGATTTGCACATCCATGGTGATTAGTGATATTGAGCACTTTTTCATGTGTCTGTTGGCCATCTTTATATTTTCTTTGAAAAAAGTATTCCAATCCTTTCTCCATTTTATTTTCTTATGTTACATTCCTGGGTTGAATTTAACTTGCTCATGGTGAATAATCCTTTTAATATGCTGTTGTTTTCAATTTGCTAATATTTTATTAAGGATTTTTGCATCTATATTCATAAGGGGTTTTGGTCTATAATGTGACTAAGATGAGTCTCTTATAGATACATATAGTTGGTTGATGTTTTTTAACCCATTCTGCCAGTCTTTGTCTTATAGTTGAATTGCTTAATCTGTTTACATTTAAAGTAATTACTCATGGGGTGCCTGGGTGGCTCATTGGTTAAGTGTCTGCCTTTAGCTCAGATCACGATCCCAGGGTCCTGAGATCAAGCCCCATGTTGGGCTCAGGGAGCCTGCTTCTTCCTTTCCCTTGGCCCCTTCCCCCTACTCATTCTCTCTTGCTCAGTCTCTCTCAAATAAATAATAAATAAAATCTTTTAAAAATAATTAAATAAAAATAATTACTCCTAAAGAGATAACTTCTGGCATTTTGCTGTTTCTTTTCTATATAACCTATAACTTTTGTCTCTCATTTCCTATATTACTATCTTCTTTTGTGTTTAGGCGATTTTTTGTAGTGAAACATTTGTATTCCTGCTCATTTTTTTTCATGTAGATATTTTCTTTATTGTTAACGTAGACTTTAATATCCTAAAGTTTTAACAACCTAATTTGATTTTATACCAACTTTAATAACATAAAAACTCTGCTCCAGGGCGCTGGGTGGCTCAGTGGGTAAAGTCTCCGCCTTTGGCTCAGGTCATGGTCTCAGTGTCCTGGGATCAAGCCCTGCCTCGGGCTCTCTGCTCAGCCAAGAACCTGATTCCCCTGCGCTCTCTGCCTGCCTCTGTGCCTACTTGTGACCTCTCTCTCTGTCAAATAAATAAATAAAAGCTTTTAAAAAAAAATTCTGCGCCTATAAAGCTCTATCCCACCCTCTTTATATTTTGATCTCACAGATTATATCTTTATACACTGTGTGCCCAGTAACATAGATTAAGCGTTTTTAATATATTTATCTTTTATTTTTTTAAATTTATTTATTTATTTATTTGCCAGAGAGAGAGATCACAAGTAGACAGAGGCAGGCAGAGAGAGAGTAGGAAGCAGGCTCCCTGCCAAGCAGAGAGGCTGATTCGGGGCTTAATCCCAGGACCCTAAGATCATGACCTGAACTGAAGGCAGAGGCTTAACGCACTGAGCCACCCAGGCACCCTGAATTTATCTTTTAAAGCTTATAGGGATGCCTGGGTGGCTCAATTAGTTGGGTGTCCAACTCTTGATTTCAGCTTGGGTCTTGATCTTGGAGTTGTGGGACCAAGCCCCAAGTCAGTTCCATGCTAAGCAAGGAGTCTGCTTGCGATTCTCTCCCTCTTCCTCTGCCCCTCCCCCTGCTCATGCTTACTCACTTGCACTCTCTCTCTCAAATAAATCTTAAAAAAAAAAAAAAAAAGAAGCATATGGAAAATTAAAAGGAGTGTACAAACCAATACCACATTTTATATTTATACATGTATTTACCTTTATCGGAGATCTTTATTTCTTCATATTGCTTCTAGTTACTGTCTGGCTTCCCTTCATTTCAACCTGCAGGACTCCTTTTTAGTATTTCTTTCTTTCTTTTTTTTTTTTTTTTTTAAGATTTATTTATTTGTCTTAGAGTGTGGGCTTGAGCTGAGGAAGGACAGGGGGAGAGGGAAAGAAGCAGATTCAGTACTGAGCATGGAACCTGATGTAGGGCTTGATCTCACAATCCTGAGATTACAACCTGAGCCTAAAGAAAGACCGAGCCCCTCCTTTTTAGTATTTCTTGCAGGGTAAGTCTAGTGGCAAAAGACTTCCTGGGTTTTTGTTCTGTAAGAAAGTCTTAATTTCTGCCTCATTTTTGAAGTACAGTTTTCCTGAATATAGAATTCTCATTTGATGGTTTTTTTTTCTTTTATATCTTTAAATATATCAGCCCACTGCCTTCTGGCCTCCAAATTTTTTGATGAGAAATCTGTTGATATTACTAAGGATCCCTTGTATGTGATGACTCACTTCTCTCTTCCTGCTCTTAAGATTCTTTATCTTCGGCCTTTGATAATTGATTATAATATGTCTCAGTATGGATGCTTTAATCTAACATTGAGTTCATTAAGCTTCTTTGATTTGTAGATTCATGTCCTTTGTCAAATTTGGAATTTTTTTTTTCAAAGATTTTATTTATTTATTTGACAGAGAGAAATCACAAGTAGACGGAGAGGCAGGCAGAGAGAGAAGGAAGCAGGCTCGATCCTAGGACCCTGAGATCATGACCTGAGCCAAAGGCAGCGGCTTAACCCACTGAGCCACCCAGACGCCCCTGGAATTTTTTTTTTTTTAAGATTTTATTTATTCATTTGACAGATAGAGATCACAAGTAGGCAGAGAGGCAGGCAGAGAGAGAGGTAGAAGCAGGCTTCCCGCTGAGCAGAGAGCCCGATGTGGGGCTCAATCCCAGGACCCTGAGATCATGAACTAAGCTGAAGGCAGAGGCTTTAACCCACGGAGCCACCCAGGCGCCCCAAATTTGGAATGTTTTGAGCCATTATTTCTTCAGATAGTCTTTCTGGCCCCTTTCTTTTCTCGTCCTGGGATTCTCACAATGCATATATTTGTCCATTTGATGATGTACTGGAAGTCCCTTAGGTTCTGTTTACTTTTTCTCATTTGTTTTCTTTCTGTTCCCCAGACTATATAATTTCAGTTTCCTATATTTGAGTTTGTTAATTCTTTTTCTACCTACTTAATTCTGCTTTTGAGCCCTATATATGTATTTTCCATTTCAGCTATTATTTAAGCTCCAGACTTTCTTTTTGGTTCCTTTTCTTGATTTCTGTCTCTTTATTAATATTCTCATTTTGTTCATATGTTGTTTCCCTGTCTTTATCCATGTGTTCTCTTAGCTCTTTTAACATCTTAAGACAGTTGTTTTCAAGTCTTTGTCTAGTAAATTTGATATCTATACTTTCTGAGGAACATATTATGTCCATTTCTTCTGTTTCTTTGAATGTGTAATACTTTCCTCTTTCTTTGTATGCTTCGTGTGTTGTTTTGTTTTTTCTTAAAAATGGAACATTTGATTCTTACAATGTGGTGATTTTGGAAATCAGATTCTCCCCTTTCCCCAGTGTTTGCTGTTGCACAGTGTCTTTGTGCTGTAGATCAGACTGAGGAGAAAGCTTCAGACTTGGGGTTTTTGTGAGGTTACATCTTATCCTGAGCAAGGATACATTTTTTAATGTAAAAACTGAAACAGCCCCACAGTGCTTATCTTTTATATCCTTTATATCCCTGCCCCTTTTGCTGGTAGGGATTTGAACAGTGGCAGCCAGCTTCTAATTTCATGTCAGCCATGAGCAACTACAGTCCATAATCAGAACACAGATCCTGATATTTCAGGGACAAGGTTCTTATTGCCCACCCTGATTCCAGCAAGCTGCACCAAAACCAGATTGCTCCACCTGTGGGTTCCTTTCACGGGGCTGGGAGGTAGGGGCTAAGTAGCCACTATTGTGCTGATAGCTGAAATTGGCCAATATGAACCACATTTTGCCACTCAAGCCTTGGCCTGGAACCTATAAGCATTCAAATAGATTCCAGAGTTCCAAATAGTTATTAAAAGGATATATTCTAGGGGCTCCTGAGTGGCTCAGTCAGTGAGGCGTCCCCTCTTGATCTCAGCTCAGGTCTTGATCTCAGGATTGTGAGTGCAACCCCTGTGTTGGACTCCACCCTGGGCATGGAGCCTAATTTTAAAAAAGAGAGAGAGAGAGAAAGATTCTAGGCTCTAGTATAATTGTTGTCTAGGTGAAGAGGTGAGTGTCGGCACTTCCTACTCTCATCATCTCTGATGTCATACCTCAATTATCAACAACTTAAATAACCTTATCATCTATGTCCAGTTGAGTTTGTCATTAGGGCCCATTTCAAATATTATTTTTGTTTCCCCACTATCACCCCATACTAGATTTTTTTTTTAAGATTTTATTTATTTATTTGACAGAGAGAGATCATAAGTAGGCAGAGAGAGAGGAAGGGAAGCAGGCTCCCTGCAGAGCAGAGAGATCGATGCGGGACTCGATCCCAGGACCCTGAGATCACGACCTGAGCCGAAGGCAGCAGCTTAACACACTGAGCCATCCAGGCGCCCCACCCCATGCTAGATTTTAAACACCTTAAGGACAGGGATGGGGCCAGTTTTTCAAAGTGGCTACACCACTGTATATTTCCACACCAATGTATGAGTTTTCATTCTTCCACATTCTCATCAATACTTGTTACTCTCTGCCTTTTTTATTTTCTCTATCCTAAAGAGTAGTAGTATATCATTGTGATTTTTTTTTGGATTTTCCTAACACTAATGATGTATATCTTCTTTGGAGAATTGTCTATTCAGATACTTCACCTACTTTTTTTTCTTTTTAAAGATTTTATTTATTCACTTGACAGAGAGAGAGATCACAAGTAGGCAGGGAGGCAGGCAGAGAGAGAGGAGGAAGCATGCCCTCCTCGGAGCAGAGGGCCCGATGCGGGGCTCGATCCCAAGACCCTGGGATCGTGACCCAAGCCAAAGGCAGGGGCCTTAACCCACCCAGGCACCCCCACCTACTTTTTAATTAGGTTTACCATTTCTACTATTGAGTTGTACTTTTCAAATATATTCTAGACACAAATCTCATCATATACAGGATTTGCAAAACTTTTCTTCCATTCTGTGTCTTTTTACTTCTTGAGAGTGTCTTTCAAAGCATAAAATTTTCAATTTTAATACTTTACAATTAATCTTTTTTTCTTTTATTACTTGTGTAATATCTAAGAAATGATTGCTTAACCCAGCATCATGAAGATTTATTCCTGAGGTGCCTGGGTGGCTCAGTCGTTTAAGCATTTGCCTTTGGCTCAGGTCATGATCCTGGGGTTGGGGAATGGGGAATTGAGCCCTGCATTGGGCTTTCGGCTCAGTAGGGAGTGTGCTTCTCCCTTTCCCTCTGCCCCTCCCCCTCCCACTCATGTATTCTCTCTTGCACACACGTGCTCTTTCTCTCTCTCTTAAATAAATAGAATCTTTTTAAAAAATTTATTCCCACATTTTCTTCTAAGAAATTATAGCTTTGTGTATTTCATTTAGGTCTATTGTCTATTTTGAGTTAATTGTATATGTTATGGGGTAGAGCTCCAACTTCAGTCTTTTGCATGAAGATATAAATACAGTTGTCCTGGCACTGTTTGTCCTAACACTGTTCTGTTCCCTATGATTTATCTTGGTACCATTGTCAAAAATTATTTGACCATAAATGTATGGGTTTATTTTCAAATTCTATCTTTGATCTATATGTCTATTCTTATGTAGTAACACACACTCTTGATTATTGCAGGTTTTGTTTTTTTGTTGTGGTTTTTTTAAATATTGGTTTTATAGTAGTTTTGAAATCAGGAAGTGCAAGTCCTCCAACTTTATTCTTCTTTTTCAAGATTTTTTGGCTATGCTGGATCTTTTACATTTCCATATGAATTATAGAATTAGCTTGTCAATTTCTGTAATAAAGCAAGGAAGGATTTTAATAGGAATTGTATTGAATCTGTAGATCAATTTGAGGGAGTATTGGTACCTTAATAATATTGTTTTCCAATCCATGAACATGGGATGTCTTTCCATTTATTTAGATAATCTTTATTTCTTTCAATGATATTTTGTAATTTTTTATTGTATAAGTCTTACACTACTTTTGTTAAATATATTCCTATATCTGTTCTTTTTGATGCTATTATAAATATAATTGTTTTCTTAATTTTATTTTCAGATTATTTGTTGCTAATGAATAGAAATTCTATTGACTTTTGTATATTAATCTTGTATCCTGCGACCTTTCTGAATGTATTTGTTGCAGTAGTTTAAGTGGATTCCTTAGATTTTTCTGTATACAAGATTTGTATATGAGGTCATGTCATCTGAAAATAAAAATAGCTTAACTTCTTCCTGTCTGATCTGAATGCTTTTATTTCTTTTTCTTGCCTAATTGCCCTGGCTAGAATCTCCAGTGCTAAATAGAAGTGATGAAAATAGCATTTTTTGTCTTGTGCCTGATCTTAGCAGGCATTGCTAAGTGCCTTTTTCATCATTAAGTATGAAACTAGTTGCGGGTTCTTTGTAAATGCCTTCTGTCAGGTTGAGGAAGTGTCTACCTATTCCTAGTTTGTTGAGTGTTTTTATCATGTATGCATGTTAGATTTTGTCAGATACTTTTTGTGTCTTGATTGAGATGGTCATTTGGTTTTTGCTTTTCATTCTATTGATATGATGTGTTACATAATTGAATTTTTGGATATTAAAACAACCTTGCATTTCTGGGTAGGTCCTGCCTAATTTTGTTACATGGTGTTTATTACATGTTGCTGGATTTTTTTTTTTTTTAGTATTTTGTGGAATATTTTTGTACCTATATTCATAAGGGATATTGGTCTATAGTTTTCTTGTGATGTCTTTGTCTAGTTTTGATATCAGAGTAACACTTAAGGAAGTGTTCCCTTCTCTTCTGTTTTTTTTTTTTTTTTGAAAGAGTTTGTGAAGAATTATTTATAAGTATTCTTTAAACATTTGATAAAATTACCAATAACCCATCTTAACTACACTTTTTGGGGGGAGTTTAAAATTACTTATTCAATCTATTTACTGTTACAGATATATTCAGATTTTCTCTTCTTGAGTCAGTTTAGGTAATTTGTGTGTTTCAAGGAATTTGTCCATTTCTTCTAGGTTATCTAATTTGTGGCATACTATTGTTTATAGTATCCTCTTACTGCCTTTTTTATTTCTTTAAGGTCAGTGGTGGTGCTTCCTCTTTCATTCCTAATTTTTAGTAATTTGAGTCTTCTCTCTTTTTTTCTTGGTCCATCTAGCTTTGTCAATTTGTTGATCTTTTCAATGAACAACTTTGATTTTATTGGTTTCCTCTGTTGTTTTCATTGTTTCTGTCTATCTCCTATCTAATCTTTATTATTTCCTTTCTTTTGCTTCTTTCATGTTTAATATGCTCTTCTTTTTCTACTTTTTTAAGGTAGAAAGTTAGGTTATTGATTTGACATCTCCTCTTCTTTCTTTCTTTTTTTTTTTTTTTTAGATTTTACTTATTCATTTGACAGAGAGAAACACGAAACACAGTGAGAGAGGGAACACAGCAGGGGGAGTGGGGAGAGAGAAGCAGGCTTCCCTCTGAGCAGGGAGCCCGATGTAGGGCTTGATCTCAGGACCCTCGTCGAAAGTAGAAGCTTAACGACTGAGCCACCCAGGTGCCCTGACATCTCCCTAATTTATCATTTGGGGTCATAAATTTCTCTATTGGCACTGCTTTAAGTTGCAGCCCATAATTTTGATCTGTTGTGTTTTCATTTTCATGCAACTCAAAGTATTTTTTAAATTTCCCTGTGATTTCTTTTTTGACCAATTGGTTATTTAGGAATATGTTGTTTAATTACCATATTTTTGAATTTCCCAAATTTTTGTCTATTAATTTCTAATTTAATCTGTTTTGGTTGGATAGTATTCTTTGGATGCTTTCAGTTCTTTTAAGTTTATTGAGGCTGATTTTATGGCCTGACATATGGTCTATCTTGGAGGATGTTCCATGTGCACTTGAGAAGGGTATGTATTCTGCTGTTAGGATGGAATGTTCTGTAGATGTCTTGATAGGTCTAGTTGGCTTATAGGGTTGTTCAAGTCTTCTGTTTTTTTTCCCCAAAGGTGAGACATGGAACCCCTTCAAATTACAGTACCAGCTGAGAAATGTAAGAGAGCGAATTGCAAAGAACCTAGTAGAAAAGGGTATTCTAACCACTGAGAAGCAGAATTTCCTCCTATTTGACATGACTACTCATCCAGTGACCAATACAACAGAGAAACAGCGACTAGTGAAAAAACTTCAAGATAGTGTCCTAGAGCGGTGGGTAAATGACCCTCAGCGTATGGACAAGCGAACACTAGCACTCCTGGTGCTAGCCCACTCCTCTGATGTGCTAGAGAATGTCTTCTCCTCTCTGACAGATGACAAGTATGATGTGGCAATGAATCGAGCCAAGGACCTAGTAGAACTGGACCCTGAAGTGGAGGGGACAAAGCACAGTGCCACAGAGATGATATGGGCTGTGCTGGCAGCCTTTAATAAATCCTAAAGCCAGTGGATGGGTTTCTTCTTTTTCCCCTGCTGGCTGGTGACTGTCAGAGACACCACACTGAGTTTTGTGTGATGAGATGTTTTTCATCATTTCTTTTTTCCTTCTCTTGGATCAGACTTGTGATTTGGGGATAGCAGCTTCAGTGCTTCTCCATAAACTTTAGCTATTGTAAACATACTTTATTTCTCCTTATTTTTCCACTACAGAGGTGAATAAACTAGGTCAATCCACATATATCCAATAATCATTTTCTCTCATTTCTTGTTTTACTTTCATCAGTATGCTTTTGGATAAGCAGGAATATCTAAGTGGGATTTGGAGTTCTCCGGTCAGAAAATGTGAATGAGATCTAAAGCAAACCATTTATTAAATCTTTTAAAGTTTGTTAAAAAAAAAAAAAATTTGTTTTCTGTCCTTTTTTTTTTTTCTTTTAAAGTAGACTCCATGCCCAATGTGGGGCTTACTCATGACCCTGAGATTAAGAGTCACATACTCTACCAACTGAGCCAGACTCCCCTGTTAAATACATGTTTTCACAGCCTTTGTCTCTCAGGCTCTATTAAGTAATGTAGTTATTGTAATAGCTGTCTCTTTGAATAAGGGGCAGTGGAAATAATGCTAATATTTGGGGCAGCTGGTCTCTGGGATTGTATGTCCCACTAATGATTTTTTCATTTTTCCTTTTCTAACCTAATGAGAATATTGCAAATTTGATTGCCTGTTCTCACAGCCTAGAATCAGAAATATATTCTATATTCTCTCTTAGCATTACCCTACCACCTCATTCATTAGGACAAAGTCTGAATAATTAAAAAAAAAAAAGTATCTCTCATGTCCATGTATCTCATGTCCTTCAGTCAGCAGTATGATTTACAAGGGAGGGAGGCAGCATGAGAATTTCCACCCATTAGCACATGACTGTCCTGATTCCTCCAGATTACAAGTCTCTGATTGAATTGAGGAAGTTATTAATTTCAGTTGCTGAATAGCAGCATCCTGAGTCCAGAAACTCCATCTAAATTCAAGATTGTTCTTGTTCCCTATTTTCAACTTACTTTGTAAATTGATAGATTCTGTCTATATTTAAGCATTTTAGGAGTATTTTTGTCCATATATAATCCACAGTTATCCTCCTAGTTGTTAGTCTTGTTTCAACACAGCCATCTATCTACCCAAATCTCTAAAAAGTTTCAATTTTTTCAATTCCGTGGTGAGTGCAAAGAGAAGATGAAGATAGATCCTATTGGAAGTGTAATTTGGTGTCAAAAGCTTGCGGATGCAAAGTCCTAGTGTGTTTGGAAAGCATTTATTAAGCTAAATTTTTTAATGGATCATGCCTCTTGACCATTACATAGAAACATTGTCAGAGGGCTAATACAGCCAACCCAGACCTGATATCAGATCTTCAGTTATTAAATGAATGATTGTAACTTTCATCTCCCCTAAACTTGTTTAGCCCCACAGAATTCCCCAACTCAATTAACTCAATTAAGTTTGTCACTTCAGGTAGTGCTTATGTGAGTAGAGATACAAATTTTAGTGTGAAATGAATTCTAAATGTGAGCCTGAGTAGAGTTTCCATGTGGTTCTCTGAAAGTACAAAAAGCAGTCCATGTATTGTATCTACCTGACTTAGTTTTCCTTTCCATTTGAACAATTCAGCACGAATTGAAACCAGGTTTTCCTGTGGAAAGTATCAGCTTGATTGGGGGGATGGGGAGTAGACATTGAATTGAGTTCTTTCTTGCAACTCTTGGTCAGTGTTTATTTTTATATTGTATCTCAATGAGGATGTCTTCAGTTTGAATCTGTATTCACTGCAAAACACCTTCTCCTTTAATGCATATGGCCTTCACATTTCTGTATAATAAATATCAATTATTGGTTCTCTGGTTTTACTACTTCATTTTTTTTTTAACTTCAGTCATTTTAATTGGAAATAAGAACATTCCACACAAGGCCAATAACACTATCCCTTTACACCAGGAGACCATCCTGTTTCATCCTGTGTAGAAAATTAGGAATACACAAATAGAGTTGTAACATATAAGCTGGGGGGCAGGGCACATCAAGACTAATCTGAAGAGCAGCTAATGTTGTAGTCTGAATAGTGTCTTTTTCTCAATCAAAATAATTTACCCAATTATAACATTATTATCATGAAGAAAAGAATTATGTTTTACTTGCAAGTGACACCTAAGCTAACCTAAGAGCTGGAAGTCTTAAATTGGCAACACAGCTAACATACCTCACTGTGACAGAGTTAAGAGTATGGTGTCTCTCCCAATTAGATGGAGACCCCGAATGTGAGGCAGCCTGATAGGGTGGAATCTGGGGGTGCATGTGGTGAAAAGATTTCATCTGAAGCAGAACAAAGGAGATAGAAGCTTATTGAATACACTGCAAGGGAGTGGTGGGCAGGACAACAAAGCAGAGACTGTGGGTACTCTATTTAAAGGGAGGTGGTGAGGGGATATGGGAATATAGGGAATTTTCCCTTTTTAGGTAATTGTGCCTGGTTGTAAGTAGCCCATTGGTTAGCTAGGGCCTTTGGATATTTTGAGTGGCTCACCTGAGATGGACCTGTCTGTATTCAGGGGGTTATGGTGGGCCATTCTGCCTTGCTCAAATTTCCATTGCTCAAGCCTGTTGCCTAAAAGTGGCATCTACAAAAAGCTAATTGTGCTTGTGGGGTGCCTGGGTGGCTCAGTGGGTTAAGCTTCTACCTTCAGCTCAGGTCATGATCTCAGGGTCCTGGAATCAAGTCCTGCATCAGGCTCTCTGCTCGGCAGGGAGCCTGCTTCCTCCTCTCTCTCTCTCTGCCTGCCTCTCTGCCTACTTGTGATCTCTCTCTGTCAAATAAATAAAATCCTAAAATAATAATAATAATTGTGCTTGTAATTGGCTTATTGTTCTTCCCTTCTATATAATGTCTACAGCACAGGGGACAATAAGAAATATATTTACTAGAATTGTTTATACTTGTTTATTTTATTTCAAGCAAAGCATTGTTACCTTTATGTAATGTTTTTCAAAATGTGGTGCAAAGAGTACTGTACCAAAATCACCTTGGGGTGAGGGTTACCTTGCTAAAATTTAGCAGGTTTGTAGTAAATCCATCTCTGGTAGGTTATGGGCTTAGGAAGCTGCATTTTAAACACAGTCTCCAAAAGCTGCATGTTAAATTCTGAGACCACTGCTTGATATTTTATTGCTGTAATTCATTCATCCCCAAAATACTGAGTACTTAAAATTTGGATTTTAAAATTGCCAATAACTGGCACTTGCTAGGTGTTGACAATAAAAAGTTGTATAGGACACAATTTCACCTCCAAGAACTCACATTAAAGTGGACAAATAGGATACTTTTTGATTAGCGCTCTAATAGAAATAGAAACTTAATACTTGTTGTGTTTTTTAAGACTTTTTTATTTGACAGAGAGCACAAGAAAGGGGAGAGGAAGGCAGAGGTAGAGGGAGAAGAAGTTCGGTGTGGGGCTTGATCCCAGGACGCTGGTATCACAACTGGAGCCAAAGGCAGACACCCAACCAACTGAGCCACCCAAGCACCCCAAATCTTAGTATTTGGATGCACAAAGAAAGAAGTGACCTTCTTCCTGGGACCATTAGGATAGACTTAGAGGAGTTGTATTAATTTATAGTAGCTTTCATGTACTGCACATTTGTGAGGTACTGTGCTACTTTATGTGTTATTTATTCCTCACAACACTAAAATCCTGTAAGGTTGTTTTAAAGAAAACTCAGGTAATAAGTCTTGCCTAAGGACACAATGCAGAGTGTAAATTCAAATACATGCTTTTAACCATTACTCTCTCCTGCCTCCATTTAAACTCGGTCTTGAATCTTTTCAGGTTGAGGAGGAAGAGCTGAACTATTTGAGGCAGGACAACAGTATGTCCAAAATAATTTGTCATGTGCTGGAATTTATGTGTGGATATGTGTGCTTTTCACATGTCTTTAAATTTCTAAAAGATACCATTCTAAGGGAATATATTTAAGTTGTAAACTAAAAGTTTTTTGAAACTAGAAAATTACATATTTTTGTTTATCTTCATTTATTCCTTCCCTGGTGCTTTTCTTTCTATAAAACCGAGTTTCTGACCTATCATTTTGCTTCTAACTGCTTTTAATATTTCCTACAAGGCGGGGCACCTGGGTGGCTCAGTGGGTTAAAGCTTCTGCCTTCGGCTTGGGTCATGATCCCAGGGTCCTGGGATCAAACCCTGCATTGGGCTCTCTGCTTGGCAGGGACCCTGCTTCCTCCTCTCTCTCTGCCTGCTTCTCTGCCTACTTGTGATCTCTGTCAAATAAATAAAATCTTTAAAAATATATATATATTTCCTACAAGGCATATCTGCTGCACATGAATTCTCTCAGTTTTTGTCTGAGAAGGTATTTATCCTTCCGTTTTGAAGGATAATTTCACTGGATATAGAATTCTAGGTTAAAGGGTTGTTTTTTATAACAGTAAATATTTTACTTTCTCCTTTTTCCTGACATCAAATTTTTTTTAAAAACTATGAAGAGGATGCTAATTAAAAGATTAAAAATTTGGGGCACCTGGGTGGCTCAGTGGGTTAAAGGCACTACCTTCAGCTCAGGTCATAATCTCAGGGTCCTGGGATCCAGCCCCGCATCGGGCTCTCTGCTTGGCAGGGAGCCTGCTTCCTCCTCTCTCTCTTTCTGCCTGCCTCTCCACCTACTTGTGATCTCTCTCTCTGTCAAGTAAATAAATAAAATCTTAAAAAAAAAAAAAGGATTAAAAATTTGTTCTTCCACTTTTCCACATAACTAAAATGCCTGTAGACACATATTCATATGATTTCTAAAAATGTTTTACTCCCTCAATAATAAAAATAATTGTTTTAATGCTGAAATAAATTAGGTAGAACTTTTTTTCCTGTTATCTATTACATGTATACATGAATCTCTGTTCCTTTGTCCCCAGTTTTCCCCAGGCTTTGGTTTGTCTTCCTTTTCTCTTCATTGAGTTCCAGTAAAAAGAGACAGATGGACATAACTGTGTATTAAGTGAGAAAGGGAGCCATCTCTCCCAGCAAGCAGATTAATTATCTCAGAATGTAAGTCAGACAAAGCAAGATCACCTCCTGGCAGAAATCTCCCATTTCTAGCAGTCCAACTTACTGTCATTAGTTCCCTTTACATTCCAAATTATTAAAAAGTAGGGGCACCTGGGTGACTCAGGTTTACCTCTGCCTTTGGCTCAGGTCATGATCTAAGGGTCCTGGGATCGAGCCCCACATTGGGCTTCCTGCTCTGCAGGAAACCTGCTTCTCCCTCTCCCACTCCCCCTGCTTGTTCCCTCTCTCTCCATGTCTCTCTCTGTCAAATAAATAAATAAAATCTTAAAAAAAAAAAAAAGTAGATTCAACTGGGAAGGGGAGTATCAACTATTCCCTAAGAGCTCTTCAAATAGACATGTTTTGTGTAGATTTTTTTCCCTGAATATCAATAATCTGTCCACTACTTTGGGTTTTTTCAACCTACTTGAACCTCTCTGTCAGAGAGGTAAGTTCAGATAAAATATATAAAATACTATATTTTATCTGAACTTACTTTAGAAATCAGGAATCTAGGGGCTTTTTACCCTTCAGAAGGACTTCTTGACCAAATCTACATGTTTTTGCCACATAAGTAGGCCCAGTAGATGTGCGTCATTTTCCTGATTTGAGGGAAAAAATTCAAAGCCAAAATTTTTCTTGCATTTCAAAGATGTTGAAATTCCTCCCACTCACATGTTGAGTACTTCTTCAAAGATTTCCGGATATTTAGTCATAATACCTCAAAATATTTCTGAGTTAGTCTAAAATTAAAAACAAAAATTTCTCCCCAGCTCTGTCACCTCAGCTTTTCTTAAACTCCAGATGGAGGCCAAGAAGTTCTTAGATAACTTAGGTTAAACTGGTTTATAATTAAACTAAATTAGGGGTGCCTGTAGGTTAAGCATCAGACTGGTTTCAGCACCAGTCATGACCTCATGGGTTGTGAGATCAAGCCCTGTGTCAGGCTCTGAAGTTAGTGCATCTGCTTGGGTTTCTCCCTCTCCCTGTGCTCCTCCTGACCCCCATTCTCACTCTCTCTCACTCTCTCAAATAAATAAATCTTAAAAAACAACAACTAAATTAAACTTTGTTTGGGTGTAGGAGAGATGGTTATGATCAAAGAGGGAAAACTACAGAAGGTAGCAGAATAGCTGAATGGATTTTTTTTTTAAGGTTTACTTATTTATTTGAGAGAGAGAGCAGTAGGGAGGGGCAGAGGGAGAAGGAGAGGGAGAATCCAGAGACGACTGCCTGCTGAGTACAGAGCCTAACACCAGGCATGATCCCAGGACCCTGAGATCATGACCTGTGCCAAAATCAAGAGCCAGTGCTTGCTTAACCTACTGAGCCACCCTGGCACCCCAGATTCCTAAGAACATCATGAACATTTAAAAAAACTGAGCAAATACTTATTTTAAAATGCTTTTGGTAATACAAGACATGTTTAAAAATAGATGATTTTGGGGGGTGCCTGGGTGGGTCAGTCTGCTTGGGCATCTGACTCGGTTGCAGCTCTGGTCATGGTCTCAGAGTCCTGGGGTTGAGCCCCAAGTCTGGCTCCAGGCTCAACGCAGAGTTCTCCTTCTCTCCCTCTCTCCGTCCCCTGGTACTCACTCACTCTCTCTCTCCCTCCCTCCCTCTCTAAAATTTAAAAAAAAAAAAAAATCTTTAAAAAAAAGATGACTTTTTTGATTGAAGTGTAGTTGACATAAATGTATATAGTTTCAGGTGAAAATAGTGATTCAACAATTCTATGCATTACACGGTGCTCCTTCCCATAAGTGTGGTCACCATGTGTCACCATACAATGTTATTACAAGATATTGACTATATTCCCTATGCTGTACTTTTTTCTTTTTTTTTTAAAGATTTTATTTATTTGAGAGAGAGCACAAGCAGGGGGAGAAGAAGGCAGGAGAGGGAGAAGCAGACTCCCTGCTGAGCAGGGAGCCCGATGGGACACTCGATCCTGGGACTCCAGGATCATGACCTGAGCCGAAGGCAGAAGCTTAATTGACTGAGCCACCCAGGCGCCCCCTTACGCTGTACTTTTCATCCCCATGACTTCTTTATTCCCCAAACCTCTCCCAGTTTCTTCTGTGTATTTGATTCTTTTTGTCTGTCTGTTTAAGGTAACGAGGATGGCTCTTCCATGATTTTCCATTAGTACTGCCCCTGCCCCTTGTCAGTAAGCCAAAACTGGAGTCATGAGACCTTGGAAACAGTGGCTGGTGACTGTGGGCAAAAATGTGCAGATCACTTTGTACACTTCTCTATACCCCCTTTTATTATCCAGTCACTTACCTGAAGCAAGTGAAACAAGCGGCAGGGGCCGGGCAGTGGTGGGGGCCGGTGTTTGTTTTGCTTTAGCTTAAGACTTCTATTGAAACATACTTACAGAAAAGTACACGTGTAATAAGTGTACAGCTCCGTTTTCACAAACTGAACACACCCATGTAACCAGCACCAAGATTATGAAACAGAACATTACAAGCACTTCAGAAATTAGCCTTGTGCTCCCTCCCAGTTACTACCCTCTGAGGGTAACTTCTAACAGCACTGACCAGTTTTACCTTAACGGTGTTTCTCAGAAAAATGGAAAAAGCCTAATGGAGGAAAAGAAGTTGGAAAGGAGAGGTCCAGACAATCTCAAAAAAGAAGAGGAGAAGGGAAGAGGGAAAGAAGAGGAGGGAATGAGGATGAGGAGGGAGGGAAAACAGAGGTTTGAAGAAAGAGAATCTACCTGCTTGGCTGCCCAAGAAACCCAACAGTGATACTTTTAAGCTTTTCTCTTTCATGTGCCTGGGTACAGTTAAGTGTCTGCCTTCAGCTCAGGCTCATGATCCCAGGGTCCTGGGATCCATCCCTGTGTGGGACTCTCTGCTCAGGGGAGAGTCTACTCCTTCCTCTGCTCTTCCCTTGCTTTCTCTCGCTCTCCCCCAGATAAAAATAAAAATAAACCTTCTTTCTCCTGCTCCAGCCTCCTACCTCTTTAGCCACCCACCTCCGCTGACAGCCTTTTAAGGTTGAAAGCCCTTTGCTCCACTCCCTCACAAGTCTTAGGTAGCACCTTAAGTTTTTTGTTTTTGTTTTGTTTTTTTTGAGAGAGAGACAGTGAGAGTGTGCATGAGTGAGGAGAAGGTCAGAGGGAGAAGCAGACTGCCCGTGGAGCTGGGAGCCCGATGTGGGACTCGATCCCGCAACTCCGGGACCATGACCTGGGCCGAAGGCAGTCGTCCAACCAACTGAGCCACCCAGGCGTCCTGCACCTTAAGTTTTATTTGTGATCCATTCTTTGGGGTTCTAATTGTCCCCTTTCAGCTGAAGACTCTTTTAAATACAAAAACTACAACAAAGAGAAAGCTACTACCAGTAGATGACACCAGGTACATTTTCTTCCTTTTCTGTGATTTTCTCTAGGGCCTTCCCTGGGCCAATATTTCACATTGTAGCTGTTAGTTAAAGTTTATGTGATAATCCAAATTTAAAATGGCAACTGATAACTGATTTGGTATCTTCTGGGTAACATGTTGGCACTTTAATGCAACTTCAATGGAACTTCAATGGAATGGAAGGCCAAGATGAGGTATTTATGAAAAGAGGGGCTTGTTTGTTTTCAGGGAAAAAATTATAAAAGACTTTGAAATGAGCAAAGGGAATGCCTGGGTGGCTCAGTCCCTTAAGCGTCTGCCTTCAACTCAGGTCATGATCCTGGGATTGAGCCCCACATTGGGCTTCCTGCTCAGTGGGAGCCTGCTTCTCCCTCTCCCTCTGCCTGCTGCTCCCCCTGCTTGTGCTCTCTCATTCTCTCTGTCAGATAATAAAATCTTTAAAAAAAAATTTTTTTTTCTTTAACTCTCTACTATTCTGATCACTACTTTTCCTTAGGCTACACTTCAGGCCCATTCTCAGTATTTAAGTTTGTAAAGGAGGCAAGGAGAGGATATAGCTTGGTTAATTTCCTGTTATTCCCAGTTTGGCCCATCAGAGGGCGCAAACAGCATAGGTCTCAAACTAAGATCGGTCCGCAGTCTCACTTCTTTTTATTGGCCATTCTTCTGTAGCATGTAGCTAAAGCACTGACAAATTTTAGTGTTATTCCCAGATATCCCATCTCATACTCTGTGAACAGATTTAGGTCCTGACTTGAAAAAATTCAGACATAGACAAGAAAAAAAAAAAAAAAACCTGTAAGATAAGTTCAAGTTCCCTTCTCTCCCTACTCCTTTCCTCCAATTTGCTCTTCTTGCTTTTCTGTAAATGGCACTTCACTTAGGAACCTGGGATTCATCCTTGGTTCTCTCCTCATCTTTATTCCCCACATCCAATATCCTTTGTCTCTTTAGCTCCTCTCTGTTCACATGGCCTCTGTCTTTGATCAGGCCTCTCAAGTCTTGTCTGGACTACCATAGTCAGAGGTCAAGCTGGTCTCCCGCCTCCCTCCAGACCACTCTCCACGCAGCTACCACAGTTAAATCTTTCCAAATCCCAAGTCTAACAATACCGTTTTCTTGGGGTACCAGGGTAGCTCAGTTGTTAGGCGTCTGCCTTTGGCTCAGGTATGACCCCGGGGTCCTCGGATCAAGCCCCACATCAGGCTCCCTACTCACCGGGAAGCTTGCTTCTCCCTCTCCCACTCCCCCTGCTTGTATTCCCTCTCTCTCTCTCTGTCCGTTAAATAAATAGGGTGCCTGAGCTCAGATGGTTAAGCATCTGCCTTCAGCTCAGGTCATGATCCCAGGGTCCTGGGATCAAGTCCCACATCGGGCTCCCTGCTCCTGGGGAAGCCTTCTCCCTCTGCCTCTGCCTCTCACTCTCTTGTGCCTCTCATAAATAAAATAAAATCTTTTTAAACATTTAAATAAATAAAATCTTAATAAATAAATAAAATATTAAGTTCATAATACCACCTTTAAAAAACATAGCAGTTCCAAAAAAAATAATAATAACAGTTCCATTTTCCTGCTTGAAATTGGGTTCCCCTTTGTCTTCATGAAACACCAAAACTTTGGCATGACTTACTAATCTCCTCAGGACCCCAGCGACCTAAACAGCTTCATGTTTTGCTGTTTCTACACAGGTTCCCAGATCAGCCTTATCTGTAGACTCTCTTTGGGGAGTTTTTCAAAAATACAGATTGGGCTAGTAGGATCTCTCTTCCCCGAGGAAGTTGTTACTCTTGCTATAGTTTCTTTCTCCCTTTCCCATTGTCCTCATTTACCCTCTAATCTTTTATAAGATAAGGAGGCCCTCTAAATTGTCTTCCTTTCCTCCCTCCTGCTGCCTACCAATCTCCGACCTTCCTGTTCATCCTTATGGTCTCAGTTTAGGTTCTACCTTGTCTGAAACATTCCTTAACCAGCTCAGCCAGAGATGTTCTTTTAAACACTTAAAAATACCAGGGTTCCTGGGTGGCTCAGTGGGTTAAAGCCTCTGCCTTCGGCTCAGGTCATGATCTCGGGGTCCTGGGATCGAGCCCTACATCAGGCTCTCTGTTCCGCGGGGAGCCTGCTTCCCCCTCTCTCTCTGCCTGCCTCTCTGCCTACTTATGATCTCTCTCTCTCTGTCAAATAAATAAATAAAACATTTAAAAATAAAATAAAAAATAAACACAAATACAACTTATTTGGTAAGTGTCATAGATATTTACCTAATATTGTAGGTATTACAGTGTGGTGCCTTATGTATTTAAATAACATATGTGTTGGAGACCTATAGCTCATTCTCAACATAGAGGTCACAGTTACCCCATCCTAACCTCCTTCCCTATGATTATGCTCTGAGACTTCCACATTTGTGACCTCACATTTACCTGATCACTTCAAAGTCATGACTTTATAGCCATGCCATATCTGCCATCAATTATAATTATAGACTAGAGCTCATCATAACCTATAATTTCTCCACCTTCTTAGATACACAGTGAAATTCCCCTCTCACTGCAACCTCCTACTCTTCTGCCGCCTCCTGTCATTCCCACCAAATCTGAGCTTCATCTGTGTCATGGCCAGTTCTTCATCTCCTTTCTATTCTGTCTTTCCTGAGAAGCCTAGATGACCAACAAACCAGCATAGCAATCTAAACTTCCTCATTGTCCTTCCTCCACTGCTCCTTCTTTTGCAGTCCTTTGCCCTTGTTAACAGGATGTCTGTTTTCTCCATTCCAAAGCAGTCAGGAGTTACTGACCAAAGTCCCGGTGATTAGGACTATTACAAAAGCATACCCATCCAATCTCAGATCTTTCTTGCCGTTTTGAACCATTGCTATTTTCTCTAGTGCTGTTTCTACCCCCATTTTCCCTAGATTCTCTATCCCACCCTTCTATCCCTTTTATTCTCCAAAGATTGATCTCAGAGAGCAAGGCCATTCAATGTAACCTCCCTAAATGTTTAGCTACTTCAAGATCTCTCTGTACATTTCCCTTCCAGCCTGTCTGCCTCTTTCCCTCTTGATCTAATGGTCTCCTCTGAGACTTTGATTCTTTCACTATCTCCTCTTTAAAATGGATAATTACATTTTTAGTTTCTCTCAATTAGACCCTTGCCTTTTCTGAAAACATGCTTGAATCTTTACTGTTTTCCAAAAAAGAAAATCCTCTACTGCTCCCTCTTCAATTCATTGCTATGATTCCCTTCTTTGCCTTACTGTTCAATACTGTTACCACTTCCTCACTCTTTAACCATATGCAAGTAGTTTTGTCCCCACCATCTTTTTTTTTTTTAAGATTTATTTATTCACTCTAGAGAGAAAGGGAGAGCATGTACACCCACACGCTCACACACACACACACACACACACACACACACACACACAAGTTGTGGAGAGGGGCAGAGGGAGAGGTAGAGAAAGAATCCTCAAGCAGAGCTCCTGCCAAGCACAGAGCTCAACGGAAGTTGGGGGTGACACAGGGCCTGATCCCAGGACCCCGAGATCTAACCCAAGTGAAATCAAGACTTGGATGCTTAACCAGCTGAGCCACCCAGGTGCCCCTGTCCTCTCCATCTTTAATTTCTCTGTCACTTTTTTCCTCGTTCTTCTCCTTACCCCTTTGATCTTGTGTGTCTGTGTCCCTCGCCACATTTTGCCCAGGTTTCCATTTTGGGGCTCTTTATCTCTTTCTCCTTTGGTGATATCATCTGCTTCCACAACTTTATTTACATTTATATTAAGAAGTTTTATTCATAATTACCTTCTACTTTTCTCCCAAACTCTAGGTCTACATTTCCTAGACCTCTAAATATTTAGCTCTGGAGGAGATCTCAGAGGTCTTTATCTAAGGCTTCATTGCCTGGATATCTCCACAAAATGGCCCACTGGTTTTTTTTTTTTTTTTTAAAAGATTTTATTTATTTATTTGAGAGAGAAACAGTGAGAGAGAGCATGAGCAAGGAGAAGGTCAGAGAGCGAAGCAGACTCCCCATGGAGCTGGGAGCCCGATGCGGGACTCGATCCCAGGACTCCGGGATCATGACCTGAGCCGAAGGCAGTCGTCCAACCAACTGAGCCACCCAGGCGTCCCTGGCCCACTGGTTTTAAAAAGTCAAAATGAAATACCTCATTTTATGTCTATTTCCAATTCCATTCCCACATTGACTCCTCTTCTTGAATTTTTTTTTTTTAAGATTTTATTTATTTGACAAGAGAGACACTGCGAGAGAGGCAACACAATTAGGGGGAGTGGGAGAGGAAGAAGCAGGCTTCCCACCAAGCAAGAAGCCTGATGCGGGGCTCGATCCCAGGACCCTGGGATCATGACCTGAGCCAAAGGCAGATGATGCTTAGTGACTGAACCACCCGGGCACCCTTCTTCTTGAATTTATTGTTTCTGTAGTAATCCTGAAGCACCTGGGGTCCAAATTCCCTATATGCATTCAGCTGTTAATCCCAAATACTCCATTGCCAAAGACTTTCTCAGTTAGATTCAGTTTTCTACACTCTCTAGTTTAGTATATGTGCTGCCGAAGCAAGCACTGCACTCTCTAGTTTAAATCCCAATTATCTCCCACCTAGAATATTGCAGTACACTCCTGGCTAGAGGGCCAGGTCTCTGGTGTCTTTCTGTCTGGAATTCTGAATTATTTTTATTCATTACCTCCACATTAATCTTCCTAAAGGGCAGTTCTGATCTGCCACTCTCTGGCCTAAAAATATTAAATGTCTCAGATGGCTTACTAAATTATTCACAAGTTCCTTATCCTGGCATTTAAAGCCCTACATATCTGCATTCAATTCTGTTTTTCTGGCCTTCATTTTGAGCCCTGTACCTAGAATACCCTTCTTGCCTTCATCTTTACCCAGCAAACTGTTAAGTTCTTCAAAACTTATTTCTGGGGTGCATGGGTGGCTCAGTTGGCTAAGGGTCCAGCTTTTGATTTTGGCTCCAATCATGATCTTGGAGTTATGGGATGGAGCCTCCCCACCCAACACACTTCAGGCTCTGCACTGATATGGAGCCGGCTTAAGATTCTATCTCTGCCTCTTCCCCCATGCAGTACATTCTTTCTTTGAATACAAAACAAAACAAAAAAAACTTATTTCAAATACCACCTCTTTCATGAAGTCTTTTTGGGGGCTGGGGGTGTGGAATCTAAACTGAATTAGTCTTCCTTTGAACCCCTATAAGCACTTTAACACTTTTATTTCAATGCTTACCAGATTTTGCCTTCTATAATAATCTGTGATTTACAGTGCTTCCAGACTTTTCCAGAAGTACACCTAATTATACAGAAAATTGAGGAGATAGCCCCAAGACTGTCACAAGAAGCTGCCTGGAAAATTAAATTTTAGTATGAATTTTTGCACTGTTATCAGTCTTAAACTAATGTTTTGTTTTTTTTTTTTTTAAGATTTTATTTATTTATTTGTCATAGAGAGAGAAGCGAGAGCAAGCACAGGCAGACAGAGTGGCAGGCAGAGGCAGAGGGAGAAGGAGAAGCAGGCTCCCTGCCAAGCAAGGAGCCCCATGTGGGACTCGATCCCAGGATGCTGGGATCATGACCTGAGCCGAAGGCAGCTGCTTAACCAACTGAGCCACCCAGGCGTCCCTTAAACTAATGTTTGTTTTTAATATAAAACTGTGGACTAAGGCTCCAGTAAGATATGTCTAAAATCTCGTCTTAGGGATTTAGGCTACACCTGGCACACTGTGAAAACCCTCCCCTCGTGCCCACTAAACTAAGCTTTCTAAGGGCAGAGACTGTCTTACTCTGTATGTACCGCTGTAAAACTAATACATTACCATCTACACACAAACACTCAAATACTGTTGAACTGTGACTCAGGATACGTTAACTAATGTTAACTGTATTTACTAAATGGTTACCATGTACCTAGAACTGTGCTTTCCGTTTCAAGAACTTATTCTCCATGGGCTGACCTTGAACAAGTATAAAACTGTACAGATGAGTTAAATCATGGAACGTAAAGTCATCTGTGCAAGACAACTTGGTTTGGGGGTCCCAGTCTCTCCGTTCCACACGCCAAGTACATCTGCAATAGTGATCAGTACCAACTTAAGGTGCACTCTGACCTCCAAATTATTTTCTGGAGATTGATAATTTTCTGCTAACACTGCGCAAAGCTTAATCCTCTCCATCTGAAAGTAAAAGGTCGCCATCCTTTCCGCTCTCCAGTTCGAAGCCCAGCAAAGCCTTCCGGAAACCGAGTGCTAGAGCCGATGGAAATCTGGTCCCACCAAAGGAGCAAAAATGACAAGGCTAGCAGCACCGCCCCTAGGATCCCCCACGGGCTTCCAATTGGTCCTTGGGGCTCACTCTCATTCCAGATTGGTGTTCCAGCTTGCCTGTCGCCTCCAAAGAATCCACCTTTAGCCAGTAACTATTGGTAGATCGTTACGTCATTGTCCCAGCTACCCCACTCTCATTGGCTCCCATTGGAAGGGGCGGACACAACGTCACAGGCAGGGGCCGCCATTTTGACTGAGCAACCCTAGTGACAGGAGCTGAAGCAGCAGCGCAGGTTGTCCCCGTTTCCCCTCCCCCTTCCCTTCTCCGGTTGACTTCCCGGGCCCCCTACACTCCACAGTCCTGGTCCCGCCATGTCCCAGAAACAAGAAGAGGAGAACCCTGCGGAGGAGACCGGCGAGGAGAAGCAGGTGAAATGGAGGGGGTGCGGGCGGGCGAGTCGGGGGCGACTGTGAGGGGCGGGAGACGGTCTCCCACCAGTGCGGATTGGTCGCCATGGTCTCAAGCTCTACAGGGGTTGGCCACTACTTGCATCACGCCGGGTGAGCTTCAACACAGCTTGCAGCTCTGGCGCTGATTGGTTGGGCCCATTATCAGTCAGTGCCTTGCTCTTCCTGATTAGCCAATAGGCCTACCGCTCTACTTATTGAAGCTGTGCTGTCATTGGCCAAGCTTGGGCACGGGGCGGGTGTTTGGAAACACTGGGTGAATGAAAGGGGGCCGGTGGTACTGGGAAGCGGGGTGTGTTATTGGTCGATGGGGGTAAATGACCCAACAACCCAGGCCAGGGCCTCGCTTCAGAAAGCTAGAGGTGGAGGTAAAGACGTTTAAAAGATCGGCACCGAAAAGAGAGAAGTAGTAATTACTATGGCTAGTTTAATGCGGCAACTTTCTCGAGAGACCTATTTTGACGGTTAGGGATGGTCGGTTCCCCACCCTCAAGTCAGGAACGAATAGGCTTGAAGAGGACTCGAGTTCCATAAAGAATAATGGAGGTTAAACCTAGAAAAGACAGCAAAAGAGTCGTGACAAGAAAAACGCCACCCTCTTTCCACCACCACCCCGACTTCCAGGGTGGTGGAACTTAGTTCACCCACAATTCTCTGATGAAAATACCCCAAGTAAATCTCTTATTGGGGCTTGTATCTGACTTACAACATTTAGTACGGGGCTCAGAGGTTCGTGAAAGGCAGCTGGTTATAACTGCCGGATTGTCAAGGGAAGGGAATATAATTGCATTAAAAGAGCCACAAATTTGGCTTTAGGTCCTTTTTTTAAAAAAGCCACGAAAGAAAAGAGCATCGGGGCTCACAAAAAGCAAAAGAGTAATAACAACAGTGTGACCCTCCTGCAAACCAATTGAATGCTCTTGACATGTTCCTCAAACTTCCATCACTTGGCCCACTTGGGAAGGTGTTGACTTTTTGGCAACAACTGTGAGTAAATACTAGTGAACCTCCTATATCTTAATTTTCCTGAGCTTAAAAATAGTGTCATTTTCATCTCTGTTTACCTGTCACCTTCCTGTTTATGGAAATGCTGAAGCAATGTTGTTCCATTACTAAGATGGAGATTTTTGGAGGCCACATAGCGCTAGTCTCCTCCATAGAGAGACTCATCAGATGATTACCTTAGACTCTGGAAAAGAGAACATCTCAGTAGAATTATCCCATTTAATTTTATGTTTGACCTGGACTGCATGTTAGGGACAGCCAGGGAACTTTCCTATTCATCTTGGGTTACCAGAAGCCCTGGTTAGCTTTTTTCTCTCTTTGTCTTCCCTAGCTTCTGTGCTGAATGAGCTATAGTGTGCTCTTGATCAAAGTATTTTGTTTTAGCTGTTATCTTTAATCCAATATTCCCAGGTCGGAGTGGTTCCTTAGGTGTAGTGTGAGAAGCAGCTGGTTTGGGGGGGGCGCTGGGTTTCTTCACAATACAGTCATCTTGAACTTCATCAATTGAACAAAGTTCTAGCTTTATTTGGGAGCAGAATAGAAACAATGTTTACAAGAGGTGGATCACTAGGAAAAATTAATAGTATAAAAGTTATTAGATAATAGAAGCAGTTGCTTCTCGGTATAATTGGCCCATTTGTTTCCTCCAGGACACACAGGAGAAAGAAGGTATTCTCCCTGAGAGAGCCGAGGAGGCAAAGCTAAAGGCCAAATATCCAAGCCTAGGACAAAAGCCTGGAGGCTCAGACTTCCTCATGAAGAGACTCCAGAAAGGGGTATGGGACACAATCTCTTATTCTCTTACTTTGGAGCCAAAGGGGGCTTTTGGGATGAGAACTGTAGAGCTTCTCCTAAATGCTTATCTGGAGGTTTTGTTGTTGGGCAGTAGTAGAGAGCAATTAGAAACTTGTAAAGAGCAAGGCAAATGATTATAAATCCCTGATAATGGTACCATACAGGATATTAAGGCTTAATGTTGAAACATTTGGGTATGGGGCATTAGGGGATTGAGGGAAAGAAGGACATTAGAAACTGAAATGCTGACTTCCCCAGGCATATGTGTGTTTAGATGATGGGAGTTTTAGGACTATACTTTTTAAGGTGAGAGCTACATTTTGGGGTGCATGATTTCAAAAAAAGATCAAACCATCTGTCCTCTAGACTTCTTTAACTTGAAATGAATAGATTTCTTCAGACCCTTGAAATTAGTACCAGTCAGTAACTGTACTCCCTCAAGAGATATTTTTTCATCCAGGGTAGCCCTCCTCACCAAGGGAGGGTGCGCCTTCATAGCCGTGTAGCTCCTGATCAGGTTTCTCTGTCCCCAGAAGTACCTAAAACTAACTGAGGGATTATGTCATTAGACTGGAGTGTGTTCCTAGGTATGGATGAAATGGACAGTAAAACAGATTCCCTGTGGAGAACCCTAGTTATTGAGTCTTAGTCACAGATGATGATGTGATGCTGATTTGCAGTTTACCTTGCCGTAGGCAAGGCAGGCGTGGGCAGGCCGTCACAGCCATGGAACATGTGTGGGAGCAGTGGGAGTCAGAGGAAAAGAACATTATCCTCATGAACAAACCCAGTTTCTATTCATGGTCTGAGGGAATCATTTCTAATTTTGAGATTGTTGACTTGAGGTTGCCAGATTGATGCTTCTTTATATCTTATTATTTATTTCCTTGGCACCAGATCACTGGGACACTGACCGGTCCTCAGTAAGCCTTTATGAATAGTCAGTAATTTGGTTGAACCGTACAGTACAGATGGGTGTATAAAGGATGTGGGGGCTATCTCTTAACTCCTAAAATCTATATTGTAGCAAGGAAACTACTTACATACCTGAAAAGGTCAGAACACAAAGGGGAGAAGACATAGTACAGGTACTTAATGCTAAACTCTGTGTGCATGAGGTTAATCAAGGAAGACTGGAAAGATCTAAGATGATGAGGGTTTATAATGGATGTGAGTCTCCTTGCTTTTGAGGTAGGCCAGAGTTCCTCACTCAGTTAAAATATCCCTCTTGTCTCTTAGCAAAAGTACTTTGACTCAGGAGACTACAACATGGCCAAAGCCAAGATGAAGAATAAGCAGCTGCCAAGTGCAGGACCAGACAAGAACCTCGTGACTGGTGACCACATCCCCACCCCACAGGATCTTCCCCAGAGAAAGTCCTCACTTGTCACCAGCAAGCTTGCGGGGTAACCTGGGCCCCCCCTCTGTCCCCTTCCTCACCCACTGGACTTTTGTATATAATAAGCAGGGATGGAATGAGCGCTAGTTAGCTCTTCTCAGCTTGCTAGCCAGAAATGACTGTGATTCTGCTGGGGGCTGCTAAGAAGGTGATGTGGGTTGGAAAGGGGTTCTGAGTTCATTTCTTTGATTAAATTGAGATTTCCACACCCTCATTGTAGCCCAGGTAGGGTCCCAAGAGTGAGAGACTAGGATTAGATCTTGCTGCAAATGCTCTTTTTTCTTTTGTATGAGAAACTGTGGAGATGCGATTTTTCCTTTTTGAAGAGACTATCCCAAAACTGGCTGGGCTAAGTCTTGGGAATAATTTGGTAGGTTTACATCCAGAGGCTAACCTGACATAGCTGGGAAAGGTAGAGTGAATGAGATCTGTTTTCTGTGCTTCTAAGTGTTCTTTTCCCTTAGGCTGCTATGGCTTCGTGTTTCCATTATGGCAGGTTTAGAGAATCCTCAAAAAGAAAAAGTGGTTTGCTTGCCTAAAACTGCAGTGCCCACTTAACCTCCCTTACTCAGAGCGTCTCTGACAGTTGGCCCTGGCTCTTACATAATGTAAAGATTGGAGCACATCATTTACATGAAGTGGGTACCTTCTCTCTCTCTTCCAGCATGTTGCTTTTGCAAGTATGGGGTAGTGGAAAGAGCACTGGGTTTGGAGTTAAGATATGTGGGTTCTAGTTGCCCTCTGAGCAGAACTGGTGTGTAAACTTGGTCAAGTCATTTAACCTCTATGGATTTCTATTTCCTCATCTGTAACAGAAGTGAATATAGATAGGATTGATTCAAATTTAAAATTCATTTAACTGCCAGCTGAAAAAAAAGTCTTTGCTATTTTTGTAAAACTAAATGAGGAAGACCTGTGGCTGAGCCCACAGAGGGGAACCATTTGAGGACGGCATGAGGAGAGAGGACATTGAGATTTGGGAGGTACAGGTTCAGTCAAGGAGGCCTCAGAAGTATCATGGTCTTAAGGGTCAAAGAAAAAGTTCTAAGAAGCTAGCTTCTATGGAAGCTTCTTGTCTCTGGCCCCACCCACTCTCCTGGCCTCCAGTCTGAACCTTTGCTACAAAAACCTGCTGTGGCAGCCCAGCTGTGGGCCTGAGGACACATGCTCAGTCACACATATTTGGTGGATTCCCACGTTTCAGATGTAGTCAGATGCCAGGTGTGTTCTTAGGGAGAACAGAAGAAAAGGGACAAGCTGAAGCCAGCCTCCAGGCCTTGGAACTGTGGCAAGGCTAGAGCAGCAGGTTCTTAGGAAGATGATTTACCTGGGAGGAAGCTGGTGGGGGAAGGTGATAAGGGAGAGAAAGCTCTGCCATCCTAGATGCAGGTAACTCAGCCCCTGTGGGATGAGTAGCAGCAATCGGACTCATGAGCAGGTGGGGGAGAGTGGTGCTGGTGGCCAGCACCTTCAGCCTACTTAACTTGACCTGAATCCTACACAGACACGGCCAGGGAAAGAGCCAACTGTTCAAGAGAGCAAGATTCTGTAATCCTCTCTTGCCCTCTTACCTCATAAATTCTGATATGCCAAATATTTGGCCTGATGATGCACATGTGGGGTGATGGCAGGTGTGTATACTTCTTTCCTGACTGGCCATTCACTTTTCAGGCTGTCGCTCAGATTGGATAGGAGGGAGTTGGTGAGGAAGGAATGGAGAGAGCAGGATCCCTGGATTCCCTGGCCCCCAGACTCCTTTGACTGTCACTTGTAATTGTATATAATTTTTGTGTTTCTTGCTCCATTCCTCATGCTGTCTTCCTTAGTCTAAAGTCTGTGTGGGACGGGGAAATTGCCGAACATCCTTGTATAGTTTCCTCAACTGTCGCAGCCATGTTGTACATATAGATATGTCATGTTATTATATATATAAATATATATATAATTTTGTACGTTTTCTTCATCTCCGATCCTCTCGAATTTTGTACTTTTTTCTTTTCTGTCCGAGCTGCCTTCTCTATTGGTCATTTGAATCCTCAAGGCTGAGGTCTCGAATCTGTTTTTTTAGGAAGGAACAGAGGAAATAGGGAAATCAGAAACTGTTGGTCTTGCTTGCTCTCTGTACCTGGTCGTCTTCAAGGCTAAGAAAACAAAGAAACGAGCCACATTGTGTATTTGCCACCTGTTTGCACAGTATGAAATACATCACTTCGTGGCAAAGAAGGGTCATTCCCAAATCCAAATCCAAATCACCTCGATTAAACCTAGATTATTAAATCCACTCAGAACAGCATGTGTATTGCCAGGCCCCAGCTTCCATGCTGTCCCCTCCTCATCACTGTGTGTGTGTCCCCATTAGCCTATGCTGCTGCAGCTGGCTGTGCCATGCCTATGAAACCAAGCCTGCCCTAAGCCAGACAGCTTAATCTCCTGCACACCTTGAGTTATTTTGATCTTGTCTAAAGAATTTTCTGTATTGCTTTCATGGGTATTTCCAGAAAGATGGAGAACACTTTGTTTTGTGGATAGAAAAAAACTGAAATTCTCTCTCCCCTCCCCTTTTCTCCCTCCCTCCTCTCTGTCTCTCTCCCTCTCTTCCGCCCTCTTTCTCCCTCTCCCTTCTCCTCTGTCTCTCTCTTCTCTTCAACTCTCAGTGGATTGGATTCAGGCTTGTGCCAGGTAGCCTAATGACTGTTAAGTATGGAAGAGTCCTGGGGTAGGGACGGGGATGGAACATCGGGTTTTTTCCCCTATTACTTGACAGTGTTTTCTTTTTCTTCTTCTGTGTTCGTCCGCAGTGGCCAAGTTGAATGATGTTGCTCGGGGCTCCGCCAGATCCTGAGACGCTGCCCTCCTGGGTCCTGTGCTGGCTCCTGCCCCTCCCTGCTTTTGCAGCCAGGGGTCAGGAGGTGGCTCGGGTGCGGGCTGGAGAGGCAGAAGCCCCTGCCCGTCGGTGTCCCAGCGCATGGAGCCCCTTGGGCTGAGCACCAAGACCCTGAACCTTTTTTGTTTTACCTTTTTCCAAATAACTGTTGGGAGAAATCTCAGTGAAATCCTGGAGGGAATGGGAGGGTGTGGGGGGTTATGGGTGTGGTGTTTAAGAGGGTGGGGTGGGAAATTTGTGGGGGATATGAAATAGGGCTTGGAGTTGATAAAAACATTCCTGACTATCCTTCCTAACCATGTGGCTGGTGTGGGATGGGTGTGAGGGGGAGGAATGGCATAGACTCCAGATGAGGAGTTCTAATTCAGCTCTGTAGAAAAATGCCTTGTTTGCTTGGATGTGGCTGGGGATCTGGTGTCAGGTTTAAAAAAAAAAAAAACTGTCCATCTATATATGACAGATGGAAACCGCTCCTCTGGTTCTGCAGAGCAAGCTGAGAACACAGTTAATGTTAATTGTTCACTGAAAAAAAGTGCTGTCCTTGAAATAGATTTGCTGTGGGGAGAAGGGCAGTGAGTGTGGGGAAAGGGGGCCATGAGCGTGGGGAGACCCACAGAGCCCAGGAGATTTTTTCAGTATTTGAAATAAAAAAAAAAAAAAGAAAAAAGAAAAAAAAAGACGACGACCCACAGAAAAACACAACCCAGAAATATTCTGAAGCACTTGGTGTGTTTTATTGGGGTTTGGGGAAAGGGAAGAAAATGAAACTAAAGACACCATTCAGGGGAGAAGCTGGGGTGGGGCCTTGAGTTCTAAGGAATAGGGGCCCTTAATATGGGATATGAATTGGGCTCCCTGCTTCCATCACTCCGGGAGAGGGAATTAGGGATGTTAGCATATAGATCTGGACTTCTCCTGACTCCTATCTGTCCTTTTGTTTCTGTAGCTAATGTAGAAGACGTGTCAGCCTCAGGTTTTGGCTCACAAAATGAAGAATTTGACCTAAATAGTTTATAACACCTACAGCTTAGTTCAGGCTAAGCAAAAAAGAAAAGCCCACTCTCCCTCTTCCCTTTTCAGTCTTCCATTCTTTCATAAGTTCTGGTTGTGGCCAGCAGGGGGCAGAGTGACTCCTTTCCTCACCACTTCCGAAGCATGGCCAGAATCCTGCTACTTAAGAATTTTAAAACTGCTTATGAATGTATTGTAGAAAAGAAAGATACCAAAAAACTCACCTCTGTCTCCCTGACACACACAACATTCACATGTGGTAGTCTACTTGCCCATTTTTATCCAGCTTTGAGTAGGAGAGTATATTATATTTTCCCAAATGTGATTGGCTTCTCAAATGAGTATGCACCAAGGAAGATAAAACAAGGTCCAGTCGGCCTAGATATTCCAGACAACTCTCGAGCTCACTGAGGGGGAAGGATACTTCCAAACCGGACTAGGAATGTTGTTCTCAGCATCTAACTCATTCTTTCTCCTTAATCAGAAGGTTTCCAAATATGTTCAGCTACTCAGGATGTTACTGACTTGTTCTCTCCTAATTTACCCAGGGGATTGTGATGCCTCCCAACCATTGGCCTTTCTGAGTAAGCTAGTGGTATGGAGATGCATTAAAAACATTCCCTGCCTTTGTGGGGTTTATTGTCTTTGTGGAAGAAAAAGTTATGCGGAAGTTCACATACTACAGAAGTTATAAACTCAAAGCTAGGAGCTACACACACACACACACACACACACACACTGTAGAATGTTTACTGTGGTGGGGTTAGTGAGTCTTCTCATCCCTATTCCCCTTAAACCAGTCCCATGACTTCTTTTTGAGCATGCCTTCTCTAGTGTATGTTTGCCAGATGGATATAGCTGGGGAGTGAGATCAGTGAGGCTGAATGTGGGATCATTCAGTGCAGTTTCATTTTTAATACAGATAAAGAAGTGGAAGCATAAAGATAAATTACTTATAAGGTGGCAAAGTTAGTTCACTGAAGAGCTTAAGATAGTATCTAGGCTTTTTTTTTTTTTTTTTTTTTAAATAGGCTCCATGCTGGGCATGGATCCCAATGCTGGGCTTGAACTCAGGACTCTGAGATCAAGACCTGAGCTGAGATGCTCAACCAAGTGAGCCATCCAGGCGCCTTATATCTAGGCTTTTATATGACTTTTCCATTATTCGTGGCTTCCCTGGTCCTTCGTTTTAAGCTGTAGTCTTAGGAATCCTGGGGTGCCAAGAAAGGATTGTGGCAGTCTCTGTTACAGTATAAAACCTTGCCATCCCTTCTCCCTCACTCTCACACTGTACCGCCACGCAACTAGGACTGCTCTGCACTGCTTCAAAGCGCAATTCCTGCCCATATTCCAAAGAATGGAGTCAAGAGTTCTTCATTCCTCCAACATGGCTGAGAGATGATTCTGCTGACAAGCCTCTCAGCCATCTGGTACACAGGGTGGCAGGGCTGAAGTCACCATGATTATTGTCCAGCAGCATTTATTTTAAGCTGATGTGGCCTGGGCATGGAAAACCTTGGGTAAAAGACAAATAACTTGGGAGAGCTGCCTTTCAGAAGATCTGCAGTGAGCAAGCAGCACCCACACAAGCAGCCCTGGGGTGCGTAGTGCCCTCTACTGGGCCTTGAGGGAGGTTACCAAGGAAAGGGAAGTTAAGCCAGGAAGGAAGCATAAAAATAAATGCAAATTCATGTCATTCTAAGCAGGATGCCAAGAGCCAAGGGAAGGAGAATCAGGAGGTAAGTTGTTAGCTGAAATTTCTTAGAGATTGGGGGCTCACTAGTGATAAGGTAGAGGCATCCCATGCTTGGGCCAGTCTGCTCATTCACATCTAACTGTTGAACACTCACTTTGCAATTAGAAACATCAGCTATTGTTGGGCAGATAGACAATATAAGAGATGGTGTTTGCCCTGGAGGAACTTGGAGCTTCATTGAAACAGCACTTCAACATATGATGCAAGACTGCATAGCAGGATGCAGTCAGGCTGTGGTAAAAGAATTCTCTTGGTTTCCGCTCAGGTGGTGATCTTAGTTAGGGTCATGAGGTTGAGCCCTGCATCAGGCTCCACGCTCAGGGCAGAGTCCGCTTGGGTTCTCTCTCTCTCAAATAAATTTTTTTTTTTTTTTTTAATTGCAGGGGCACCTGGGTGGTTCAGTTGGTTCAGTGTCTGACTTCGGCTCAGGTCGCGATCCCAGGGTCCTGGGATGGGCTCTCTGCTTAGCAGGGAGTGTGCTTCTCCCTCTCCTGCCTTTTTCTCCCCATGCTTGGGCCCTCTCACTCTTTCTCTCTCTGTCAAATAAGTAAATAAAATCTTAAAAAATAAAAACAGATTCTCAGAAGGGAAAATCCAAAGGGCTAGAATCATTAGGTAAATATTACTGGTGGAAATGGAAATTGAACTGGGCCTTGAAAGACGGGTGGTACTTAAATAGTCCAGTTCAAGGGGCACCTGGGTGGTTATGCCTCTGACTCCTGGTTTTGGCTCAGGTCGGGAGATCTAACCCTAGGTCAGGCTCTGTGCTCCCTATCCCTCTGCCCCCACTCTCTAAAAATAAATCTTTAAAAAATAATAAATAGTCCAGTTCAATTACGTAATAAAAGTCCAAAATATGCCAGACACTGTGCTAAAATAAAAGTGATATGTGAGTGCTTTCTTTTTCCACCTGAAGAATCCACACTATAGTGTTACACTTGGGTTGTAGAGGCCTAGCTACATAGAGATACAGGGATGAGTAAGTAATTGCTAAATGTTTTGAGTACTTAGGATGTGTCAAGCCCCAAGCTACGTGCTTAATTTACATCCTCTCATTTATTCCTCACAGCAGTTCTCTGAGTAGGCGGTCATCCTGCTGCCATTACACAAATGAGGAAACTAAAACAATAACTTGCCCAAGTCCCATAGCTTCTGAGAGTGGAGGCACGAGTCACTCCAATAGCTGCAAAGGGCTAGGGAAAGAGTGATCAGGAAGACTTTCATGAAGTAAGTTCTGAGAGAGGAACAGGGCTTCTCCAGAAAGATAAGGAGATAAGGGCCATTTTTTTTTTTTAAGATTTTATTTATTTGACAGAGAGTGAGATCACAAGTAGGCAGAGAGAGAGGAGGAAGCAGGCTCCCCGCTGAGCAGAGAGCCTGATGTGGGGCTCCATCCCAGGACCCTGAGATCATGACCTGAGCTGAAGGCAGAGGCTTAATCCACTGAGCCACCCAGGCGCCCCGATAAGGGGCATTTTGATAGACCAACAGTCAGAGAAGAATGAGACAGTGTGGAATGGGTGGTGCTTCAGCAACAGGATTGAGTCCTAGGGAGGGGCTGGTCCACAGCCAAGAAGGTAGACAGGAGCCAGATGACAGAGGATATGGCAGGCAGGCAAGCAGGCCTCAGGACCACTGAGGGGATGGCAGAGAAAACACCTGGTCAGATCTGTGTTTTAGGGAGGTTACTGCCAAATTGTGTGGAGAAGGGATTTAAATTAAAGGTGAAGGATTTAGCAATCACTGGTTCTAGTGTTAAGTTGTCTGGTTTTTATTTTATTTTTTTAAAGATTTTATTTATTTATTTGACAGGCAGAGATTACAAGTAGGCTGAGAGGCAGGCAGAGAGAAAGGAGGAAGCAGGCTCCCTCCTGAGCAGAGAGCCCGATGCGGGGCTCGATCCCAGGACCCTGGGATCATGACCTGAGCTGAAGGCAGAAGCTTTAACCCACTGAGCCACCCAGGCACCCCAAGTTGTCTGGTTTTTAAATTCTCATTTTGATCTATTTTGGTAACTCAGGACAAGTTTTCTAAACTCTTTGCTTCAGTTCATTTGTAAAATAGGAATGATATGGTACCTACATAAAGGGTGTTTGTGCTGATTAAACAAAATAAGGCATGTAAAACCCTTCAGGGATTGTAAAAGCACATGAGATGTGGTTTCTGTGCTCATGGAGCTCACAAACTGTAAGCCTGGTAGCCAGATAATTAGAATACAAATGGGAAAGAGGGGATAAGCACAAAATGCTCTGAAAGCACACACCTAATTTGGAGGTGGAAGAATAGTCAGGAAAATCGTTTCACAGAGAGTAGTTTATAAGCTGAAATCTGATGGAGTAGTAGGACATAGTCATGTAAAGGGGTTAGACTGGGAAAGGGGGGGTCTTCCAAATGGAAGGACAGCATGTGAAAAGATTTAGAGGTATTGCATTCTGGGACCTCAAAATAACTGAGGGGCATGTGGGTGACTCAGTTGAGTGTCCAGACTCCTGGTTTCACCTTGGGTTATGTTCTCACGGTCAAGAGTCTGGGCCCACTCAGCAGGGAATCTGCTGGATATTTTCTCTCTCTCTCTCTCTCTCTCTCCCCCCCTCTCTGTCCCTCCCCCGCTTGTGTACTCTCTTTCCCTAAAATAAATAAATCTTTAAAAAAGAATAATAATTGGGAGTAGCTGTAGCATACCAAACAGCAGAAGGGGTGCAGAGAAATGGGTGGAGGGAAGCAAGAGTCCAATCACAAAGGGCCCTTTGGGCTTGATCCTGGAGGTGATGAGAAACTGCTGAGATTTTGAGCAAGGGAATGGCATAATCAGATTGGCTCTTGAGGAAAATCTGACGACAGTGTGGGCAAGAGACTGGAGAGGGTAAAATTGATGTATTTAGAGGTGCTGTTAAGAGGTTAAAGTTAAGGGATATGGTTGTGAAGAGAAAGACACTGATTCAATTGGTGTCAGAATAAATTCGAAGCAGCAATGAAACTCAAGTGCAGACACTCCACTTAGTTATCTGTTTCCATGGGCTAGTTATGAGTAAGACAGACTATTGTGTTGCTACAGTGTTATAGGTTAGGTATGATTAGGAATTACAAAAGGTAAAGACAGTGGGGATGAAGAAAAGTGGACAAATTCAACAGATAATACATGGAAAGTACAATCAACAGAACTTGATGGGGGCATGTGACTTGAGAAGAGACAGGACTCTAATAACAAATTCCTGGGTTACTGGGTAAAGGATGCTACCATAACCTTTAGAGACACCACTACTGGAAGGGCAAGTTTATCAAGGAAGATAATGAGTTCAGTGTTGCAGAAGGGATGATACGAGGTGCCTCTAGGACATCCAAGAGTAGATGACAGGAAAGTTACTGGATTTATGAGACTAGAGGTTGGAGAAGTCAAAATAGGAAATGTAGATTCTTTGGATTTCAAGATATATTTAGTAAAACCATGGAAGTGAAAGCATATAAGAGCAGAAAGACTGGAGGCCTGACCCTGATGAAAGCTAACATGTGAAGGGAATAAAGAAAAGGGCCCAACAAAATAGAAGAAGCAGGAAGATATGCACAGTGGCAGAGTTTATTGGAAGAACTGGGTCAGTCAGTCAATAATGTAAAATGCTACTGGAGGTTGATGAAGCAAAAAATTAGACTATCTCACCTATGTAATAAAAAATGCCCCAAAATGTCAAAGAAATGTGCCACATGTATGTCTACTTCCTGTACTTTCCAAGATTTTGGCAATGAGCATATATTTGATAGAGGTCACTTTAACTCTAAAAATAATAAAAATCTCAAAAAATTTTTTAAGAAATGGACTAAAGGATGTCCATTTAATTTGGCAGTTAGTAACCATTTTGACCCACCAGTGTCAATGGATCAGTAGAGATAGAATCTTGTCTATCGAACTGAGTAGTGTGGGAAGACTGATGTTGTTTTAGGATGGGCATGATTTAAGCACATTTACTGACTGAGTGAAAGGAACAAATAAAAGGCAAAGCTCAGAAGAAGATGATAACTTTGGTTCTGAAGAGAAAGGAATGGATGAAAATGAGTTCAGGTGGATGTGGTCAATTAAACACTTATTAAGCAGTTATTATGCACCAACCACTATGCAAGGGGAGGTGCTGGGGTTAGTCTAGCGGAAAGCCAGCTAAGTAGGAAATTGGTCTCAAGTAGGAAGATGTATACTGCAGCCTGCTTGAGACTCAAGGTGAAAATATAACAATGGGTAAACTCACAGCGTTTCTGACTGGGGGTCGCTGATCGATGGGAGTCCTTGTCTGACAGCTTCACTGTTCTTGGTGGAGATGTAAAGTTCCTAGTTGACAGGGAGGTGGGAGTTAGGGGGTTTAAGAAGAGTATCCATAGTTTAGAAGAGAGGATGAAAGGGAAAGGAATGGAAGACAGCTGACAATACTACTAAGTAAAAGGTTTAGGGAACAGTGTTGAGGGCCTAACAGATTGGAAACCATGACTGTATAACACTTGGAATGTGTAATCTACTGGAATGGTCACCATTCTATATATTTCTGCTACTTTCTCTAGCAACACCCAGCTGCCTGGGTACAAAATCAGAGAAGATACATTATCGTTTAGCTCCTGGATCATGATTTGTAGACACAGGGAGTGGACTCACAAGGGAAAAAGGGGATGAAAGGTGCTGGAGGAGAATTCAAGAAATCTACCTGATTCAGACCGGCTAAGAAGGCAGGCTAAAGAAGTATGATCAACTCTGGTCAAGAAGAGTCGTGATAAGGTCAAAGAGCTGATGATTTAGAAGTCAAAGAAGTGATTAAGCTGGAAGCTTGGGACCTGGTATGACGTTAAGAATTGAAGATTTTAGAGTTGGAACTCTTCTATGTAATGACATGGGTAATAGGAACGGGGGTCTGAAGTGGAGTAAAAATAAAGGTCATTAGAATGTTTAAAGAACAAGGGAGTTCCCACATCCAGTTGCAAAGGTAGGTGGCTCATGTATTTGTGGTTTTGTTGTTACCTTTTGTTAAACCCAACTGTATTTTTTTTTATAAAAGATTAAAGCATTTAGCTTAGAAAATAATAACAAAGAAGAATTATGGGTGTGGAATGTTGGATCAGTAAATCAGGTTGTTGGAATGAATCCAGAATTATGCAGGATTAGGGAGAAGATCAGGCCTAGTACCATCCTGGTATAGAAGTGACCAGGATCAGCAAAGATCATAAAGGAGAGTTGAGCCTGATGGAATGAACTCCAAAGCAAGAGGAATGGCATGTAAATACCTTGGAAGAATAATGACCTGAAAATGACCTTAGGGAGCTAGAAGTACTTCAGTTTCCCCACTTCCTGATATTGGAAGAGGGATAAAGAACCTCTAGGGCTGCAAACAAAGCAGTGTCGTAGGGGAAACCGAAATGTAATTTGAATGAGTGGGTTGAGGGAAATTTTCTAAAGAGTTTCTGTGTGAGGCATCAGAGAAATGCGTAGACCAGAGGTGAACGTTATAAGTGAGTGGGAGAGTTCTACATCTGGGGCAGAATCCAAACCCCTTTTGCAATGAATTAACCTTAAGGTTCCCAGCTTTGCTTTAAAAGTTGTTTGGTATCCGTGTTGACTGAAGGCCCCAGTGGGTTATAAAGCCCAGTCTCAGGCCTGCCTGAGTGACAGGTGCTGAGTGGTAAATTAAACGTGCCAGCTCTGAGAAGGCATTCTAGGGGAAAAAAGAGAATGGAGCAGTAGTTTTAAACTGATTACAAAGAGGAACAAGTAGTCTACAGCCATACCACCCTGAACACGCCAGATCTCGTCAGATCTCGGAAGCTAAGCAGGGTCGGGCCTGGTTAGTACTTGCATGGGAGACAAAGAGGACCAAGTAGGCTAGACTAAAGCAGACAACTGGAAGAGGGTCCTTCACTCATTTCACAAGTACATATTGAACTACCAGGACTTTGTCTTATTTATTGGCATATCCCCACCTTCAAGAATGGCACATAATATGTGCTCAGTAAGTATCTGTTGAAGGAATTGCTCATTGTGAGAGAATCAATACTCAGAAAAAATTACGAAGACTTGACCTCTTTCAGCAATAATGGATAAGCAGAGAGATGAAACCACTGAGAGAATAACATGGGAAGGTTACTCCCCAGACAGAACTGGGCCTCTCTTTTGGAAAACTTTTAGATGAACCACACGACTAAGAACAAATAAGAGCCAAATACTCTTACCAACCAAGGATAGCTTTTCTTAAGACATTAAAATCGTCTCCTCATGACAGGAAGAGAACGCTCAATACTGATAACCACACTGTGGTAAAGTGGCCCCTTCAGGTTAAAAAAAAAAAAAAAAGGTTTTGATATAAATGGAAGTTTAGTGACAGAGGCACTTAGTGTATTTAGATGGGCTTTTTTTGAACCTTGTTTTGACATATTTATCATAGGTAGATATAAGAGATTAATACAAAATATGAACTCTTGGCTATTAAATCTTTATTATAATATTTAGTTGTAAAGCTCGAACTAAATAGAATTGACACAGTATATGAACTTTTCTCAAAGTATTCAAATTAACTGCTAGGGCTCCATGCCAACGAACAAGCACCATTCTTGACCTACTGCCAGCTATCTCCCTTACAGCCTCAAACCCAGTTAGTAACACCAAACTGATACTTAAACTAGAATATTTATATTTTCTTACGCTAGAATATTTATATTTTCAACTAGAGAGAAAGTGCTCATGCATTAGCAGACCTGTTGGCAGAGGGCAGAGGTGGGGGGTCGGTTGGCAGAAGCAACTTACTGTTGTTAAAATTACCTAAAATGAGACTACCTACTCAAATATAGAAAGGGAAGTCCTGGCATCATTGAGTGATCGGGAGTCCTGGCTCAGCATTAAGGTCCAGTCTGGACCGCCTTTTATGTGTAGGAAAGTCTGAGTCACCCTCAGACTTCCCTCCTCAAATTTCTGAGTCATTTCCTTTTCCAATGACCTGAACTGGTACAACTATGGGAAATAGAAGGACAAGTTCTGGAACAAGTTGTGTTCAGGGTGCTCATTTCACCAAAGGTAAAACTGAGGGCAAGAGCTGGTACCTTTTGCCCAGTTGCACAGCCTCTGTCAGGCAGCTTTTCCTATACCCAAAGCTCTCTTCTCTAGAAGCTGATTTCAGGGGGATCTGGGTGGCTCAGTTGGTTAAGCGGCTGCCTTTGGCTCAAGTCATGATCCTGGGGTCCTGGCATTGGGCTCCCTGCTCAGCTGGGAGCCTGCTTCTCCCTCTCCCTCTGCCTGCTGCTCCCCTTGCTTGTGCACGTTCTCTCTCTCTCTCTCTCTCTAATAAATATTAGAAAAAATAGAAGATGGTTTCACAGCAAATTTGGGACTCCGGTTTTCATTTACTTTAATTAGAAGTAAACAAACTAAATACTTGGGTTGGAAGTCTGAGAGGAACTCAGGGTCCAGGCGGACAAGCTGCCGTGCATGTATCCCATCCTAGTGATGCATGCTGGGGTCCTGCTGTGGACCAGCGAGAGGGCTCTTCTAACCCAGAGTTTCCCGTTTTGGACCAGACGCATCTTTGCTATGGGGGATGTCCTGTGTATTTTAAGATGCTAACAGCTCTGTCCTGTGCCCACTAGATGCTCATTCAGAACAACAAAAAAGTCCCCCCAAATTACCAAATGTCCCCTAGGGTCCTATGGTTGAGATCCACTGTGCTGACTTGAGGGGCTCTTGTAACTCAGTCCTGGTCCCATTTAATCCTCTCACCAGTGCCTATCCGTACTCCCGTAGCCCTGTGCCTGGCTTTTCTCCTTCACCTTTCCCTCTAGGGCTACCATCCCTTCAACAGATGAGATCCTCCAACTTCTACCCTCAGTGGCCCCGAAAGTGGCACCTGGGGTGAAATGGGAAGCAAGAGTTTCTACGCTCCTCTTCTTTCACCAAGGGGATCCCCCTGACTGCAGGAGAATTTACATACTTGGTTAAAATAAGACAAAATTTATGCAGACCTTAGCTCTTAACTGTGACTACTGTGAATCAAGGAGAGATCAGGGCATTAAGCCCTTTTCCTACCTTGGGGCTGGGCTGGGAGAGGTAGATGAGGGCATACCAAAGGAATCTGCCTTTTTTGCACAATTTTCTCTTGACTCAGCCGTCGACTTCCCCTCCCCAGCCACACTCATCCTCACCAGTGCCCATATTTAGACACATGCAAGCCTGTGTTATCGTAGAAAGACAGAAACCAGATGGTTACTATAGAGATTTGTTTACACACACCCCGAAAGCATGGCCCAGGCTTAGTGGTAGGGGTGAGTGGCAGTTCTTGCCGGGGCATGCATTTTTCTTAATTTGTTATTACCCTACCTCTTCTCTGAGAAGATTTCCATGCTTCTCATTCCTGCTTCCAGATGCCACTTCTTACTGACGAGTACTGTTCTTAAATATCTCCTTTGCTTCAGGAAGTCACAGTTTCAGAACAGAATAACTTGGGGGGGGGTGGGGAGGCACCTGGCTGACTCCATGGGTTAAGCGTCCGGCTCTTGATTTTGGCTCAGGCCATGATGTCAGGGTTATGAGATCGAGCCCCGCATTGGGGCTGAGCACAGAGCCTACTTAAGATTCTCTATCCCTGGGGCGGGGCACCTGGGTGGCTCAGTCATTAAGCATCTGCCTTCGGCTCAGGTTAACAATCCCAGTATCCTGGGATCAAGCCCCACATCGTGCTTCTCCCTCTCCAGGTCCCCCTGCTTGTGTTCCCTCTCTCACATCTCTGTCATAAATTAAAAAAAAGAAAAACAAAAAAGATTCTCTATCCCTCTCCTTCTCCTTTGTCCCTCCTCCCCCAAAAAAGAGTACTTAACCTTTCTGAGCATCAATCCCTTCATCTATAATAAGATAACTATAATACAAAACTTATATGGCTTTTGTTAGAATTAATTAGATATATGTAAAGAAACTTGTATCATGGCTGGCAAAAAAAAGATGCTCAATAATGGAATTTGTTCTTACACTAAAATAAAATCCTGCTCTGGGGCACCTGGGAACAAACCACTCATGCCTTTGGAAATCTTGGCTTGTGCTTCCTGATAGTAGGAAAAAGCGATTGTGGGAGTACCCGTTGTCCTGTGGAGTGATAGAAGAGCAGAATGGGGGTGTGGGGCAGGGGTTGCTTTGTTTTTTGTCTTTGCTGTACTCAGAAAGCTATTCTGGAAGAAAAACTCTGGGCGTATGATCTCTTCCTTTCTGCAATTTAAAATGAAAGCCACAGGGAAGAGAAGACACAAGATAATAACTTATCCTTGCCTGGCTAAAATGGAAGAATAAAAAAGAGGCAAAATGCTCTCTGACCTTTGGCTCTGGCTACACTCCTCCAGCAGACCTCTATCCAAGAGGAGGCTGACTCTGTCAGTGTAACAGGCCAAGGCTTGTTCCTACTGTAGATTCTGTGCATGATGTCTGTTGAATTTTGGGGGGGAGGGGAGACAGACAAAAATTGGTATTTTCTAATACCACATAGAGGGCAGGCAGTTCCCCCCCAAGAAATAGGTAAAATTTCTCTTCCTGCAGGAGGTTTTAGCTTCATCCAACACACTGAGGAAAAAGAAGAAAACACGGACTTGCATTTTATCCACTGTTCTAGCTCATAGAATAGATATTACTATCCTATTCTTATAGGTAAAACTGATTTGATTGAGGGGCACCTGGGTGTCTCAGTTGGTTAAGTTTTGACTCTTGGTTTTTGCTCAGGTCATGATCTCAGGACTGTGAGATCCAGCCCTGCCCCATGTCAGGCTCACACTGGTTGTGGAGCCTGCTTAAGATTCTCTCTCCCCACTTCTCTGGCCCTCCCACTACACACCCCCGGAAAGAGAAAGAAAAAAGTTTAACTGAAGAAAGCCTGGGGGCGCCTGGGTGGCTCAGAGGGTTGGGGCCTCTACCTTCAGCTCAGGTCATAGTCCCAGGGTCCTGGGATTGGGCCCCGCATTAGGCTCTCTGCTTGGCAGGGAGCCTGATTCCTCCTCTCTCTCTGCCTGCCTCTCTGCCTACTTGTGATCTCTCTCTCTGTCTGTCAAATAAATGAGTAAAATCTTAAAAAAAGAAGAAGAAGAAGAAGAAAGCCTGGAAAGATAAATAGTAAACTGAGAATTGTGGTGACCTTGGGGGAGGCCACTGGGGAGTGGGCTTGAAGGTGGTGATCCCAGGAAATTTAGTCTCATCTGTCATGTTTTGTTTTTTCCAAGGAGAATATTTATTTATTAATTGTGTAATTAAAAATTAAATTTTGAATTAAAAGACTATTTTATATTTTACAAAACTTTAATGAAGCTCAGAAAAGGTAATTTATCTAAGGTCACTTGGTAATTGACAGACTCCAAAGTCCATGGCTATTCTACCAAACCACAGTGCCCTGTGCTCAACCTTCATGGAGAACTAGGTTTAGAGCCAGGAGAGAGTCCTGAACTTTCCATCTCATGGCCAGTGGAATTGCTGTATAGCCCTAGGCCTTGGGTAGACTTTTTTTTTTTTTTTTTTTTAAATTGCTAAAGGGGAACATGCCCAGACCATGTCAGAACAACTTGCTGACTACCATATGAGTCGGCCTGTGAAGTATGACTGAATCACATGGACCCCAGGGAGGAAACAGGGAAGGCTGTAAAGCAGAATTGACAAACCAAGTTGTGTTTTATATTTAATAAGATTTTATTTGGGGGGCACCTGGGTGGCTCAGTGGGTTAAGCCTCTGCCTTGGGCTCAGGTCATGATCTCAGGGTCCTGGGATCGCGTCCCGCTCGAGCTCTTTGCTCAGCAGGGAAAATGCTCCCTCCCCACCCCCACCCCACCCCCTACTTGTGATCTGTCAAATTAATAAATAAAATATTTTTTTTAAAAGATTTTATTTTTATGTAATCTCCACACCTAGTGTGGCTCTCAAACTCACAACCACGAGATCAAGAGTCACACACACCACCAACTGAGCCAGCCAGGGGGCCCTATATTTAATAAGATTTTATTTATTTATTGACAAAGCACTTAGAGTGCCTTTTTTCTTTTTTTAATTTTTTAAAAGGTTTTATTTATTTGAGAGAGAGGGTGCAAACAAGCTGAGGGGAGAGGCAGAGGGAGAGGTAGAAGCTGATTCCCACTGAGCAGGAAGCCCAATGTGGGGCTTGACCCCAGGACCCTGAGAACATGACCTGAGCCAAAGGCAACCACTTAACAGATTGAGCTACCCAGGTGCCTCTTTTCTTTTCTTTCTTCTCTTTTCTTTTCTTCCTTTCCTTTTCTTTTTTTCTTATCTTTTCCACACCCAGTATAGTACTTGAACTCATGCCCCTAAGATCAAGAGTCATGTGCTCAGGGTGCCTGGTTGCTCAGTCAGTTAAGCATGCAACTCTTGATTTTGGCTCAGGTCACAATCTCAGGGTCATGGGATCCAGCCCAGCTTCGGGCTCCTCACTCACCTGGGAGTCTCTGCTGGAGCCTCTCTCTCCCTCTCCCTCTGCCCCTCTACCCCATATAAATAAATAACTCTTTAAAAAAAAAAAAAATTGTGTCACATGCTCTACAGACTGAGCCATCCAGGTGCCCCTTGGTAAGATTTTAAATTGAGGGATGCCTGGGTGACTTCGTTGGTTAGGAACCTGACTCATGGTTTTGGCTCAGGTCATAATCTCATGGGTCATGATATCGAATCCCACATTGGGCTGCACTCTCAGGGGGGAGTCTGCTTAAAGTTCTCTCACTTTCCCCCCACTCCTGCTTGCACACTTTGGCTCTCAATTTTTTTTTTTTTTTTTTTTAAGATTTATTTAGGGGCATTGGGGTGGCTCAGTTGGTTAAGAATCTGCCTTCAGCTCCAGTTGTGATCCTGGAGTCCTAGGATTGAGCCCCGAGTCCAGCTCTCAGTTCTGTGGGGAGTCTGCTTCTCCCTCTCCCTCTGCCTGCTACTCCCCCTGCTCAGATTCTCTATCTCTCTCTCTCAAATAAACAACTAAAATCTTTTTAAAATAAAGATTTTAGGGGCACCTGGGTGGCTCCATGGGTTAAGTCTCTACCTTCAGCTCAGGTCATGATCTCAGGATCCTGCGATCGAGCCCCATATCAGGCTCTCTGCTTGGTGGGAAGCCTGCTTCCCCCTCTCTGTCTGCCTCTCTACCTACCTGTGATCTCTCTCTCTCTTTCTCTGTCAGATAAATAAAGTCTTTTTTAAAAAAATAAAGATTTTATTTATTTGAGAGAAAGAGTGCAAGCACGAGTGGAGGGTGGGGAGCTGCAGAGGCAGAGGGAGAAGCAGGCTCCCCACTGAGCAGGGAGCCCTGCACAGGACTCCATCCCAGGACCCTGGGATCATGACCTGAGCCAAAAGCAGATGCTTAACTGACTGAGCCACCCAGGCACCCCTCTCTCAAATCAATCTTTAAAAAAAAAAAAAAATTAAATTGGATGTTTTAGGCGGGGTACCAAGATATAATAGATTTCTTTGGAGACAGCTACTGCCCTGTTGTGAGCTGCACCAAACCCCAAGGAGAAGCAGTCAGAGGCACCTCTCTCTTCTCCTCAAGCCTAGAAAGAGAGGCCTTGAGGGACCACTGAAGCATTTAATATTTGTCTCTGGGTAGAGGATGTTCATTAGACTGAGTATAACTCATGGCAGAGAGAATTCAAGGCAAAGTTTGGCTAGCAACAAAGCCTGGGATCACCAAAGTGCACTCCTTTCTGACAAAATGTCAAATATATATTAATCCTGGAAGTATGGAGCCAGTTTAAATCCTCAAAATAACTTTGTGGAAGCATAGTGGGATTCTTTGCAAAGGGTTCTGCATAGAATGGACCTCTGGAAAACAAAAGAATGAGAGGGGATGTGGTGGCCATAGAAATATCTCAATGTCATCATCTCAATGCATCATCTCAATGTCAGGAAAGCTGACATTGCCATTGGAAAGGTAATATCTCAGGCCATGATCTTATGGGTTGTGACATCAAGCCCCATGTGGGGCTCCACAATCAGCCAGGACTCTGCTAAAAGATTCTCTCCCTCTGCCCCTCTACCAGCTCATGTGCATGTGTACTGGCACTCTCTCCCTCCCTCTCTCTCAAATAAATCTTTAGAACCATTCATGTATCAAATGCTCTACATATCTCTACATCTCTTTTCATTAGCCTAAACAATCTCCCTTCCTTCAGTTATTTCTCCTTGACATGATATGCATTCCTGGCATGACTCTGGCTGCTCTCTAGAAGAGCTCAAATATGTCAGTGTGCCTAAGTTTTGTCCAGATGTGGCCTGACTGAGCCAAGGAGAACTAAACCACCACTTGGTTGGTTGTAGACTTGGACTGTAGGAGAGCCTTAGGCATCCTTAGATTCACTGCCTACCCTATCACACCTCTGACTCATTTTTTTAAGATTTTATTTATTTGAAAGAGAGAGAAAGAGAGAGGGAAAGAAAGCACAGAAGGGAGAGGGGCAGAGGGACAATCAGACTTGCCTCTGAGCAGGAAGACTGTGATCCCAGGACCCTGAGACCACCATTCGAGCTGAAGGCAGACACCTAACCAACTGAGCCACCCAAGTGCTGCACACTGTTGACTCATTAAAACTGACACTACAGGGACGCCTGCATGGCTCAGTGGATTAAGCCTCTGCTCAGATCATAATCTCAGGATCCTGGGCTCTGCCCCACATTGGGCTCCCCACTCAGCAGGAAGCCTGCTTCTCCCTCTCCCTCTGCCTACTGCTCCCCCACTGCTTGTGCTCTCTGTCAAATAAATAAATAAAATCTTTTTAAAAAATAAAAATAAATAAAATAAAAATAATAAAGCTTTTTAAATAAAAATAAAAATAAAAAGCTTTTTAAAAAAATGAAATAAAACCGATACTACATAAAACCTACAAGTGTAATTACGGGGTGAGGTGGGGTTGTTTTCATTTGTTTTGACTTCATAAATAACATGAATGCATCTACTTTATAAAACATGTAAATAATAGAGATCAAAATCTTCATTTAAAAAAACAACAGACAAATCCAAAGTTTCCTTTGACCAATATCCCAAATCCCAGTCCTTTCCTTCCAGGGATACATACTGTTTCACTTTGGTTATATATTCTTCCAGACTTTTTTCCTGTGTATTTTACATGGATATATATTTCATGTGGAAATATGTAGTTGTAAGAGATTTTTAAAACATAAATGTATCAAATGATTTGTACTATTCTACATCTTTTTTCACATTAACACATTACAGAGAACTTCTCACATCAGTACGAATAAAGCCATCTCCCTTTTATAACTGCCAAACAGTAGCCTATAGTATGGAGGTAATGGTTTAACCAGTCTCTTGTTGCATACACAGTGTTTCCATTTTGTTGTTGTTGTTGTTATTACAATGTTTCATTGAAGATTCTTTATGACTCTTAGTGCTACACAGGAGTATCTCTTTGGGGTAAAAAAAAAAAAAAATTTAAGTAGGCATCACTCAAGAGATTGAGACCTGAGCTGAGATGCTAAGATCAAGAGTCAGATGCTTAACCAACTGAGACTCTTCAATAAACATTCAAAGAGTGAATTGCTAGGTTTTAGGATATGTACTTTTAAAATTTTAATATATACTTAAAATTGCACTAAAATGATTTATATTCCCACCAACTTGTGTGAATACCTTGGACAATTCTCCATACTTTTGCTAACACTTGGTATTAGCAGTCTTAAATTTTTGCCAATAAGAAAGATGAATAAAAGTTATCTCCTATAAGAACACACACATACATGTATACGTATGTATATATATGAGTGTGTATGTATGTATATGCCATTTGTATGTCCTCTAGTTTATTTGCCTATTTTGCCCGTGTTTATTTATTTATTTATTTAAGATTTTATTTGAGGGGCATGTGGGTGACTCAGTCAGTTAAGTGTATGCCTTCAGCTCAGGTCATGATCCCAGCGTTGGGCTCCCTCCTCAGTGGGGAGTCTACTTCTCCCTTTCCCTCTGCCTCTGCCCCTGTTCCTTCTCTCTCTCGTGCACACTCTATCTCAAATATATAAATAAAATGTTAAAAAAAAAAAAAAGATTTTATTTGAGAGAGTGAGTGTGTGTGAGCATGCGGGGGATGGGGGGAGCAGAGGAAGAGGGAGAGAGAGGGTTTTTTTTTTTAAGATTTTATTTATTTACTTGACAGAGGTCACAAGTAGGAGGAGAGGCAGAGAGAGAGAGAGGAAGGGGGGAAGCAAGCTCTCCACTGAGAGAGAGCCCAATGTGGGGCTCAATCCCAGGACCCTGGGATCATGACCTGAGCTGAAGGCAGAGGCTTTAACCAATGAGCCACCCAGGTGGCCCAGGAGAGAGAGTCTTAAGCAGACTTTGCACTAAACACAGCCCAACATGGAGCTTGATCCCACCACCCTGAGATCACCATCTGAGCCAAAACCAAGAGTTGGAGGCTTAACCAAATGGGCCACCTAGGCCACTCTACTTTGCCCATATTACTATTCAGTTTCCTAAGTAATTTTCAAATCATATTATGCCATATCTCCCATATCATACACACATACACACACACATAACCTTCTTTGTGCTACACTTTACATTTAGCCCATTTAAACTAAATCTTGTTAGCTTTGGTCTAGCCTGCATTCTCTTTGCATTCTGATTCTGTTCTCCAACAATATATTCATTACCCCTCCCATATTCTTCCTATCAACAAATGTAACCATCTGTCATCAATGTTCTTTATTCTAAAATTAATTAACTGATTTTTAAGGTAATCTCTACACCCAACATGGGACTCAAACTCATGACCTCAAGATCAAGCATCAATGTTCTACCAACTGTAGACCACCACACATAGCCAGGTGCGACTGCCATCAGTTCTAAACAAAACCATCTGTACAAACGTTGAACATGACAGCTCCCAGGTCAAAGCCTGGTGGAATGTACTAGAGACCTCTAATTTGGTATTAATCTATTATTAGTTAATGGGATTCTGGATAGTGCTCACATTGCCTTTTCACCTTATAACAATCAGGAGCCTGGTTCAGTTGGAACCTGCAGCTGCAGGTCCCATTGTCAGACTTTATAGAAGAGAAGTCAATCTGAGTTCCATGTCACAGGCCAAAAGGAAAAACACTGAGGGGCGCCTGGGTGGCTCAGTGGGTTAAGCCTCTGCCTTCCACTCAGGTTATGATCTTAGAGTCCTGGGATCGAGCCCCTCATCGGGCTCTCTGCTCAGTGGGGAGCCTGCTTCCTCCTCCCTCTCTCTATGCCTGCCTCTCTGCCTACTTGTGATCTCTCTGTCAAATAAACAAAATCTTAAAAACAAAATTTCAGTCATTCTTCAGTTTTGTTCACTTATGGCCAACCACAGTTCCAGCCTAACAGATCCTTTGTGGCCTCACTTTTTACCTGGTCCACCTGAGGCTCCATGGACAATGATCTACCTCAAGACACTTGCCACACCCTCAATTACCTTTGTCTTTTGTTCTTTGGTCCCAACTGCCTCACTATTCCCCACTTCTAATGCTAATCTTTGTTTGTTTATTAAGAAATACTTATCAACTGCCTACTGAAGTGCCAAGAGTTGTTCTAGGTATTGGGGATAGAGGTGTGTTTTCTCTACTACCAGTTCTAGGCTGCTGCTTTATGGATACCACTGATGGGAGTCAGAACTAGTACTCGTGTGATATCCAGCCTTAATGTGGCAGTCTGCATGGAAGCTAGATTTCTTGTGAATTTCCCAGAGCTGTTCTCCTCAAACACCTCACTATAGTTCAAGCCTCTGGCTTTTGCAGACCACCTTGCATTCCACCTGAAAAGGAGTGGGCACCCCATCTTACTTAGTTAAATAACAGAATCTCCTTATAGAGGCTTTAATTCTGCCCTCCCATCGTCTCTTCTGGAATACCATGCTCTATCAATTGCCCCTTCTCTCCCCCCGCCCTTTTTTTTTTATGATTTATTTATGGGGACACCTGGGTGGCTCAGTTAAGTGTCTGCCTTTGGCTCCTGGGAGTCCCAGGATCAGGTACCATATTGGGCTCCCTGCTCAGCAGAGTATCAGCTTCTCCCTCTTCCCCTCTCTCTGCCTGTGCTCTGTCTCTCTCTCTCTCTCTTTCATTCTCAAATAAATAATTTTTTTTTAAAGATTTTATTTATTTATTTGACAGACAGAGATCACAAGGAGGCAGAGAGAGAGGGGGGACAAATAAATAATTTTTTTAAAGATTTATTTATTTGAGAGACAGTGTGTGTGAGTGTGGGGAGGGGCAGAGGACAAGGGAGAAAATCTCAAGCAGACTCCCCTCTGAGCACAGAGCCCCACTCGGGGCTCAGCACAGGGTTCGATTTTATAACCCTGAGATCACGACCTGAGCCAACATCAAGAGTCAGACACTTAACTGACTAAGCCACCCAGGTGCCCCCCTTCTTTCTTCTTTCTAATTTCTTTCATGCCAGAAGATCATTCTCTCTAACCTACAAAGGTTTGAAACCCCCATTCTTTCTTCAACCCAAACACCCTCTGCTTTCTCATCACTCTAAAATTTCTTGATAAAGAAATTTTCAATTACTATTTACTCTTTAATCCAGTGAAATTCAGCTCTTGCCCTCATTAATGTACAAAATCTATTCTCAAAATTACTTAATTGCTAAGTACAGTGGACTATTTTCAGTCCTTACCTGAATTTTTTCCTCTCTTTTCAGGGAACTCCTTTCTTTCTACTTTCATACAGTCAATAAATATTTATCGATCACTTTCTGTGTGCCAGAAAATAGCAGTGGTAAGATGGATCTGCCCTCTGCCCTCATGGAACTTTGTAGTGAGGGAGGCAGGAGGGTGTGAAGGCATCAACATTCAACGAAGAATCTAGCAGTATAACACACCAGTTAACCTGACAACTATTCCACAACAAAACACCTCAAAACACCAGCTCAAATATAAAAAGCAAAAGCATGAGTCCGAAAACATAAGGCTGAAATTGGTGAATATTCTAGAGACATCTGCTAACCCCCAGAGACAGAACTTCCATCTTAATGGTTTCTCAAGGGATAGCAGACAAAGTCTAGGGCTTGTGCAAAAAGAGCAACTGGATTGGAATGCCCCCAAACAAGGTTAGGCCTCCTGCAGACTCCACTCTCAGTGGAAGGGCAAACTAGAAAGTATCCACCCTGAGATAAGAGATGGAAAATAAATGTCCTTATCTCAGTCTTGGCTCAAAATGAGAAGAAAAAGATCTCCCCTTAGAATTCACAAGTTGGTCCTCTCATGGGTTTATAACCTAGATTCATATTACCTGAATAAGCAGAAATAATTAAACTCAGATTTTATTTTAAACTCATTCACAAGTTGGTAGTATCTCTAGGCTCCTGAAAGAAATAAAGAGGGATGCCTGGATGGCTTAGTCAGTTAAGTGTCCAACTCTTGATCTCCGCTCAGGTCTTTTTTCTTTTAAGATTTTATTTATTTATTTGACAGAGACACAGTGAGAAAGGGAACACAAGTAGGGGAAATGGGAGAGGGAGAAGCAGGCTTCCCACCAAACAGAAAGCCCGATGTGGGGCTTGATCCCAGGACCCTGAGATCATGACCTGAGCCCAAGCAGACCCTTAACCAAATGAGTCACCCAGGCGTCCCTCAGCTCAGGTTTTGATCTCAGGGTCATGAGGACAAGCTCTACACTGGGCCCTATGGGGTCCATGCTGGGTGTGGAGCCTACTTAAAAGAAGGAAAGAAAAGAAAAGAAACACAAATCCTCTCTGAAGAAAGGCACCTTCAATCCAGACCTCAAAAATTCCCTAAAACTTCTTCAAATATGAGTTCACAAATACAAATCCCAAAACACAAGGCAACAGGAAATAAGGCACCGAGGATGAGAATGAGCAGAAGTTATAAATAGCAGAACTAAGCCCACAGAGACTTTGGTTACCGGAATCATAATACATCATATAAATAAGTATGTTTAATAAATTTAAAGGAAATGTAAGTATGACTGAAGGATAAAAGACTATAAAAATGAGAAGAGATTTTAAAAGGTATAATTAAGATCTAGAGATTTTGGACGCCTGGGTGGCTCAGTGGGTTAAGTCTCTGCCTTCAGCTCAGGTCATGATCTCAGGGTCCTGGGATCGAGCCCTGCATCGGGCTCTCTGCTCAGTGGGGAGCCTGCTTCCCCCCACCCCCGCCTGCCTCTCTGTCTACTTGTGATCTCTCTCCCTCTGTCAAACAAATAAATAAAATCTTTTTTAAAAATCTAGAAATTTAACATAATAATTAAAATAATTTAGAATTATTAAAACACAAAATTATTCTAGATGCTGTGAAGGAAAAATTAAGAATGCTATAATATATAATAAAGTAAATTGTTTTCCCCAAATGCATGTATTGAAGTCCTAATCCCCAGTAGCTCAGAATTTGACTACATTTGGAAATAGGCTCTTTACAGAGGTAATTAAGGTTAAATGAGGTGGGGGGGGGGGGCCTTTCATCCAATGTAACTGGTGTCCTTACCAAGGGAGTCGGGACACAGGTGTGCACAGAGTAAAGAGCATGTGAAGACAGAAAACAGCTACATGTGACAAGGACTGACACCTCAGAAATAACAGCGCTGACGATACCTTGATCTCAGACTCCTAACGTCCAGAACTGTGAGAAGATGAACTTCGGTTGATTAAGCCCAGAGCACTTTATATTATGGCAGCCCTAAAAAACTATTATCTCTGATTCTTCTTTGATGTGATCTCTTTTCCTGTCCACCTCTTAAGTTTTGGTATTCCTCAGAGTTCTGTGCGGTTCTCCTCTCTTTCTCTATATAGTTTCTATGCAGGGGAAAGGGCTCTAAAATTAGTTCTTTTCTTTTTTTTTTAAGATTTTATTTATTTATTTGACACAGAGAAACAGAGTGAGAAAGGGAACACAAATAGGGGGAGAGGGAGAAGCAGGCTTCCCACCCAGCAGAGATCCTGACATGGGGCTTACCCCCAGGACCCTGGAATCAGGATCTGACACACACAGGTGCCCTAAAATCAGTTCTGCATTCAGATGCTAACCACCACTTAAAAGTTGACTGTAGAGGGACACCTGAGTGGCACGCTCAGGGGAGTGTCTGACTCTTGGTTACCACTTGGATCATGATCTAAGAATCCTGGGGTTGAACTCCAAGAAGGGCTTTGTGCTCAGCAGGGAGTCTGGGTGAGGATTCTCTCTCTCCTCCCTTGCCCCCTGCCCCACTTGTGCACACTTGCTTGCAAGAGCTCTCTCAAATAAATAAAGAAATCTTAAAAAAAAAAAGGTGACTCTAGGAGCGCCGGGCTGGCTCAGTCAGAGGAGCATGTCATACTTGATCTCAGGGTTGTGAGTTCAAGCCCCACACTGGTTGTAGAGATTACTTAAAAAAAAAAAAATCTTGGGGCACCTAGGTGGCTCAGTTGTTAGGTGTCTGACTTCCGCTTATGCCATGGTCCTGGGGTCCTGGGGTCCTGGGATGGAGCCCCGCATCAGGCTCCCTGCTCAGCAGGAGGCCTGCATCTTCCCCTACCACTACCCCTGCTTGTGTTCCCTCTCTCGCTCTCTCTCTATCAAATAAATAAAATCTTTAAAAAAAAAAAAAAAGATTTTATTTAATTAATTTATTTTGTAAGATTTTATTTATTTGACAGAGAGAGATCACAAGTAGGCAGAGAGGCAGGCAGAGAGAGAGAAGGAAGCAGGCACCCTGCTGAGCAGAGAGCCCGATGTGGGACTCGATCCCAGGACCCTGAGATCATGACCTGAGCCAAAGGCAGCGGCTCAACCCACTGAGCCACCCAGGCGCCCCTAAATAAAATCTTTAAAAAATAAAAATAATAATAAAAGTTGACTGTAGATAAGTTTCTGAATCTATGTTTAATTTTCTTCTTCTGTAAAAATGGGGATAATTAATATTTATCTCACAGAGTTGTTGGAAGGAAGATGATGCTGATGACGGTACCATTTGTTCAGTACTTATTATGTGTAAAGGACTGGGATAATAATTGTTTTACCCTCTTTATTCACTTAATCTTCATAATAACCCAGCAAGGTAGCTATTTTACTCATCTTATAGATAACAGAAACAGACCAGAAGGTTAAATTACTTGACCAGAATCACTCAACTACTAAGGGACAGAAGCAAATTAAATTCAGTCTCTCTGGTATCAAAGCCTATGCTCTGTGAAGATAGCTAAATTTTAAGGTAAAGTAGAAAGGAATTTCTATCCTTTCCAATGAATTTTCCATTTCATCAGAAGGAAAGAACCTCAGCCAAGACAGGCATGTTGTCTGTGTGAATTTTTAAGTGGTTAAAGTCCCAAAGTACAGTCCCAACATCTTCTCATGAAGTCCAGTGGCTGCCCACACCTTCATGCGCTCACATATGGTTTCCCTTTCAGAGAAAACTGGGGCCATCAATTACAAGTGCCCTACCCACGCACATCTACTAGAGTTACAGCATCCAGCAGACAATAAATGTTATTTTTCTCCCTTTTACACTGTCATCTATCTCTTAATAACTCCTGAAACAATATCTGTAGCCTTGACAATTTCTGGAGCCTCAACTCTACATTCTGCCAGCCTCTTAGATGCCCAACCTACGATTCTCACTGGCACTTCAGGTTCAATACATGTCGTCTTCCCCAAGAAATCTTGTTTTCCAAATATATACCTTTATCTTGTTAAAAGCTTACTAGTTACCCAGTCTCCCATTATAAAAATCTTAACAGTTATCCCAGTTCTTTCCTTTCTCTCACGTCACATCCAATCGCAGATCAGATCCTGCTACTTCTACCTTGAGAAATGTTTCTCAAACCTAGGTCTCTTCCTCTTTTCCTGTTCTAGATACATTCATTCAAATCCTTGTCAAATCTATCCCAGACAATAATGATAACCTCCTAGCTAGATTTCCAGGAACTAACCTCTCCCAGGTCTTGCCTATGGCTCTCAGATTATTCAGTCCTGTCATTCCCTGCTTGGAAAGCTATCAATGGCATTTCGCGGTCAATCTGGCACCTGCCACTTCCCTGTGCTCCTTCCCACTGCATATTAACAGCTATGATTTAGGGACACCTGGGAGGCTCAGTCGTTAAGCCTCTGCCTTCTGCTCAGGTCATGATCCCAGGGTCCTGGGATGGGGCCCCACATCAGGGCTCCCTGCTCAGCAGGAAGCCTGTTTCTCCCTCTCCCACTCCCCCTGTTTATGTTCCCTCTCTTGATCTCTCTCTGTCAAATAAATAAATAAAATCTTTTTTTAAAAGTTTGGTTTTTGGGACGCCTCAGTGGCTCAGTTGGTTAGGCCACTGCCTTCGGCTCAGCTCATGATCCCGGGGTCCTGGGATAGAGTCCCGAATCGGGCTCCTTGCCCAGCAGGGAGCCTGCTTCTCTCTCCTCCTCTGCCTGCCTCTCTGCCTACTTGTGCACTATCATGCTCTCTCTCTCTCTCTGATAAATAAATAAATAAATAAAATATTTTTTTAAAAGTTTGGTTTTCTTATCTGTTTCTAGTTTTGATATGTTTTGACTGAAGTATTTAGAGAAAATCTGTCCTCATATAGATAAGTAATTGGAAAAAGCAACAGAAATTTTAATATCTTTTCAGATAATTTTGGGTATTCTTCTTTGATTGTACACCAAAACATGACAAATAGTAGTTACTTCAAGGTGAATTGTAATGTGGTATTTGAAACCATATCAGTGAACTTTCTGTATTCTATTAATTAAAACCCATTGGTGTATCTTGCAATTTTTAAAAAAGACTTTATTTATTTATTCAAGAGAAAGAGAGAGAGGGAATGAGTGGGGTAGAGGGACAGAGGAAGAGGGAGAAGCAGTCTCCCCACTGAGCAGGGAGCCCAATGCAGGGCTTGATCCCAGGACCCTGAGATCATGACCTGAACTAGAGGCTTAACCCACGAGCCACCCAGGCACCCCGTATCTTGCAATTTGAATGAATCTTTTATCCAAGCATGACTTTAAAACATCATGTATTAGGTCATTTGGAAAATACTGGTTCATTCAATTATGTGGATATTCCAAATGTTGACACATTTCATTACCCAATTTAAAAAAATTGATTAAGAGGCACTAGGCTGGCTCCCTCCGAGGAGCACACACCTCTTTATCTCAAGGTGGTGAGTTCAAGCCCCATGCTGGGTGAAAGAAAGAGAGAAAGAGGGGGGAGCCTGGGTGGCTCAGTGGGTTAAGCCTCTGCCTTCAGCTCAGGTCATGATCCCAGGGTCCTGGATTGACCCCCTGCAATGGGCTCTCTGCTCAGGAGGCGGCCTGCTTCCCCCTGCTTCTCTGCCTACTTGTGATCTTTCTCTCTCTGTCAAATAAATAAAATCTTTAAAAAAAAGAAAGAAAGAAAGAGACAGAGAGGGAAAGTAAGGAATAAATTTTAAAACACATTTATTAAGAATCACAACCAATCCCATCAGCAAATCTTTAAGCATTGGGAAGCTGTCAAGCTCACCAAAATTAAAAGTTTTGCTTGAAATCTCAAATTTTATCATCGGTACAAATGCTGTTAGTTGTTTTCCTTAAAGTGACTGGCTCACTTTGTTTATTTTTGAGAAAATACCAATTCCCAGGAAGGAAGGAAATGATAAAGATCAGAGTAGAAATAAATACTTAAAAACAATAAAAAAGATCAATGAAACTAAGTGCTAATTCTTTGAAGAGATAAACAAAATTGATAAACCGTTAGCCGGACTCATTAAGAAAAAAAGAGAAAGGACTCAAATAAAAGAGAAGTTACAACCAATACCACAGACACTACCACAAGAGACTAGTATGAACAATTATACACCAACAAATTGGACAACCTAGAAGAAATAGCTAAATTCCTAGAAACGTAGTTTTCCAAGACTGACTCAGGAAGAAATAGAAAATCTAAACAGACCAATTACTAGTAAAGAAATTGAATGTGTAATCAGAAAACTCCCAAGAAATAAAAGTCCAAGACCAGATGGCTTCACAGGTGCATTCTACCAAAAATTTAAAGAAGAGTTAATACCCATCCTTCTCAAACTATTATAAAAAATGAAAGAGGAAGAAATGTTTCCAAATGAACAGAACGAGGAACCCAGAAATAAACCTACACTTATATGGTCAATTAATCTACAGCAACGGAAGGAAGAATATACAATGGGGAAAGGATCCTTTTCAATAAATGATGTTGGGAAAACCAGACAGCTAAATCCAAAAGGATGAAACTGGACCACTTTCTTAAAACATACACACACAAAAAACTCTAAATGGATTAATGTAGGAGTTTTTAAACATAAAACTCCTAAACAAGTAGAGGCGGTAAATTCTTGGGACATTGGCCTAAGCAATATTTTTCTGGATATCTTCCCCCAGACAAGAGAAACAAAAGCAAAAATGAAGTAAATGAAAGTAAAAAGCTTTTGCACAATGAAGGAAACCATCAACAAGATGATAACGCAACCTCCTGAGTGGGAGAAGATATTTGCAAATGCTATATCTGATAAGGAGTTAATATGTAAAAGATATAAAGAACTTATATTACTCAGTACCAAAAAAATCATAATCCAATTTAAAAATGGGCAAAGGACCTGAATACATTTTCCCAAAGAAGACCTACAGATGGCCAACAGGCACATGAAAAGATAGTCAACATCACTAATCATTGGGGAAATGCAAATTAAAACCACAATAAGATACTACCTCACACCTGTTAGAAAGACTAATATCAAAAAGACAGGAAATCAATCTATTTCTACCATAAATACTAAAACAGGGGCGCCTGGGTGGCTCAGTGGATTGAGCCGCTGCCTTCGGCTCGGGTCGTGATCCCAAGGTCCTGAGTTCGAGCCACCCGCATCAGGCTCTGTAGGGATCCTGCTTCCTCCTCTCTCTCTGCCTGCCTCTCGCCAACTTGTGATTTCTCTCTGTCAAATAAATAAATAAAATAAACCTTCTAAAAAAAAGAAAGAAAAAGAACATAAATACTAAAACAAACAAACAAAAAGACAGGAAATAACAAGTGTTGGCATGTGCACTGTTGGTAGGAATGTAAATTGGTGCAGCCACTATGGAAAACAGTGTAGAAGTTCCTCAGAAAATTAAAAGTAGGAATGCCATACATACCAGTAATTTCACTTTTGAGTATTTACCTGGAGAAAATACTAATTCAAAAAGCTACATATACTGATATGTTCATTGCAGCATTATTTACAATAGCTAAGATATAGAAACAACTTAAGTGTCCATCAATGGATGAATGGATAAAAAAATTGTGGTATATGTCCACAATGGAATATTACTCAACCATAAAGAAGAATGCATCTTGTTATTTGGGACAACAGACATAGACCTAGAAGGTTTTATGTTTTCATCTTTTGTTGTTTTTGTTTTTTTTTTAAGATTTTATTTATTTGACAGAGAGACAGTAAGAGAGGGAACACAAGCAAGGGGAGTGGGAGAAGGAAAAGCAGGCTTCCCGCTGAGCAGGGAGTCCTACGCAGGGCTCAATCCCAGGATCCCAGGATTGTGACCTGAGCTGAAGGCAGATGCCCAACAACTGAGCAATCCAGGTGTCCTAGAAGGTTTTATGTTAAATGAAGTAAGTCAGACCAAGAAAAATACCATGTGATATCACTTATATGTAGAATCTAAAAAACAAATGAACAAACAAACAAAACAACACGCAGAAACACTCATAGAGAACAAACTGGTGGTTACCAAAGAGAAGGGGAGTGGGAGATGGACAAAATAGGTGAAGAGAATTAAGAAGTACAAACTTCCAATTATAAAATAAATAAGCCAGTGGAGTGAAAAGTACAGTATAAGGAAGATAGTCAATAATACTGTAATAGGGGCGCCTGGGTGGCTCAGTGGGTTAAGCCTCTGCCTTCAGCTCGGGTCATGATCCCAGGGTCCTGAGATCGAGCCCCGCATTGGGCTCTCTGCTCAGCGGGGAGCCTGCTTCCTCCTCTCTCTCTGCCTGCCTCTCTGCCTACTTGTGATCTCTCTGTCAAATAAATAAATAAAATCTTTAAAAATAATAGTAATACTGTAATAACTTCATATGGTGATGGAAAATAACTTCACTTCCATAGTGAGTATTTTGTAATGTATATGATTTTTTAAAATTACGATGTGGTGGACCTGAAACTTAATATATCAACCATACTTCAATCAATCAAGCTGTAAAAAAAAGAAAAAAAGAAACTAGCAGCGTCTGGGTGGCTCAGTTTGTTGAGTGTCTGACTGTTGGTTTTGGCCCAGGTGGTGATCTCAGGGTCATGGGATCAAGTCCTATGTTGGGCTCAGCAGGGAGTCGGTTGGAGAGTCTCCCCATCTTCCTCTGCCCCCACTCCCGCTCACACACACACACTTTCTCATTCTTAAATAAATAAATATTTTTTTAAAAGAAAAGAAAAATAAAAGAAAGGAAATAATTGCCCAAGGTCACTGATGTGGTAATTGGCAGCAATTGGTAAATTGGTAATTTACCAATTGGTAAATTGGTAATCAGATCAGTTGAACTGATTCAAAAGGCCGTGTTGTCACGCAGCCTCCTCTACTGTGTATTTCTCTGTGGCAGCTCCTTGAACACACCACAGTTTCTGCTCTGTGCCTTTGCACAGCTTTTCTGTTTAGAATGTTTTGCCTCACGTACTCCCAATGAACACTCACACACAGTTCAAAACCCAGCTCAAAATCACTTTCTCCCAAGGCAGAGTTAAACAAGGCACTATTCCTTCCTCTGGGTGCTTATACATTTTGCTCTAAAGTCTACTTTTGGCACCAAACATGGTTTGATTTTAATGTCCTTGTATTTGCCAATTTTTTCCTCTATGGTTACTGCTTTTTATATTGTTTAATAATTTTTTCCTACACAGAGTTCATAAAATATTCTCCTATATATAATGTTTTCAATTTCAATCCTCCTGGAATATTTTTATATATACAGTATGAGGCAGAGATCCAGTTATCCAGTGTCCTAGCTCCATGCAGTGAGCAATATGTCTTTCCCCTACTGATCGCCAATGCTGCTTCTCTTACCAAGTTTCCATATACATGTAAGTCTACTCATGGGTTCTCTATTCCATTAATCTGTTGGTCTCTCCCTGCTGATATCACACTGTCTTTTTTCTCTATAGACTCATAAGTCATGTCCAACATGTTGTTCTATTGTCCTTTTTTTGTTTCTCTCTCAAGAGTGTCTTGGCTAATCTTGGCCCTTTGGTCTTCCCTATAAGTTTCAGAATCAGCTTACCCAGCTCCTTATTTGGAACTGCATTCAACATGTGTATCAGTCTGAAGGAGATCTTATTTTTACAATTATGGGTCCATCTACATATGAACATGGTTTATATCTCTATTTGGGTTTGTAAAATGTATTTCAGAGAGTTTTATAATTTTCTCCACATAGGTTTGCACATAGTGGTAGAATCTACTGGTTGTGCTTCCTTTTTTCTAGAATAACAGAATCCCCAATTTTTAGCTGGGCATAGAGACACTCAGAACAGATTATACTTCATAGCATCCCTTGTAGGTAAAAGATCATGTGACTAATTTCTGACTTACATGATAATAACAAAGACAGTATGCAGAATAGTATGGGAAGTGTCATTAAAGGAAATTAGATACCCTTTAAATACATCATTCAAGGAAACTAGATACTCTTTTCTCCTTCTTGCTAGTTGGAATGCACATAACATGGGTGAAGCTTGCCATCTTGGGCCATGAAGTAAAAAAGCATGTATGAAGAAACCAGAACAACATATTGAAGAAATTGGAGTTTCTAATCATAACAGATCCACCATGCCAATTTTGGGTTCTGTCAGAAAGGAATAAGAATGAATATTGGAGAGGGCAACTAGCAATGTTTGTCACACCTTCTGAGAGGCTACTGAACCCTAGTTATATGCTAGTTTAACCTGTGCGGATTAGGGTCTGAAATTGCAATCCTCTAGGCAAAGATGACAATTATGGTGTTGCAATGGGAGGGCAGGCAAATCCTGATGCTAAAGGCACGGGATATGATATGCAGTAAGAGGTGTAGAAGTGTCGAAAATGGCCAACTAAACAAGAAGTTCAATTAACGATTTTGACAAAAACCAGGAAATCAACCATACTGGTGTATAAGCGAGAATAGCCATTAGAGAATATGATCATGGGGGGCTGTTTAGGAAAAATTGTGCACACCTTAGAAATAAGGCCAAAAAATGACCATGTGGTCTTTTAATATCATGCTAGAACATTTCCAGGTAAATCTGCCTGAGGGTCACCAACTTATCTTGGGGAATATAATTTTGTTTGATTAGCACCCAAAAGTTTTATAACCTTCAAAAGTTAGAGGGTAATATGCAGTGATGTTTTTCTCATCAACTAAAGAAGATAACCCCAGGGGCACCTGGGTGGCACAGCTGGTTGAGGGCCTGACTCAGTTTCAGCTCAGGTCATGATCTCAGGGTCCTAGGATTGAGCCCTGCAGCGGGCTTTATGCTCACCTCGCTGTCTGCTTGAGATTTTCTTTCTTTTTCCCTCTGCCCCTCCCACTTGTGCTCTCTCTCTCCAAAAATAAATAAATAAATCTTAAAAAAAAAAAAGATAACCCCAAAAGTTAGTTTATTGCCTTATAGGAATTAACTGCTTTTGTATCTAATTTAGCATCCTTCTTCAACAGTTCCCTAATACAAATCTCAACTTTCGTATCTTCATGGAATCAGTTTTGCCATTGTGTTAATTTCTTTATTTTTTTTTAAATTTTATTTATTTGACAGACAGAGATCACAGGTAGGCAGAGAGAGAGGAGGAAGCAGGCTCTCCACGGAGCAGAGAGCCCGATGCGGAGCTCGATCCCAGGACCCTGGGATCATGACCTGAGCGGAAGGCAGAGGCTTTAACCCACTGAGCCACCCAGGCGCCCCCTGTTAATTTCTTTATTATTGAGGTAAATAAAAATGTGAAATGTGTTAAAAAAGAAATAGTATGGCATAAAGAGGCCTTAGAGCTTAAAGGCAAAAGATCAGCTTCACCTTAGTGGAAGAGAACAGGTGCTCCAGTAATTCTGGAAATTTCTATCAGCAGAGTTGAGATCCTCCCCAAATTCAAGTTATAAATAGGGCTAAAAAAAGGGGGGAGCCTGGGGAGCTCAGTTGGTTAAGCGTCTGCCTTCAACTTGGGTCATGATCCCACGGGCTCCCTGATCAGCGGGAAGCCTACTTCTCCCTCTTCCCCTGCTTGAGTTCTCTCTTTTATCTCTCTCTCTGTGTCAAATAAATTAATAAAATCTTTTTAAAAAATAAAATATAAATAAAGAGCAAGAGTTTTTTCATTACAGAAGAGGAAAGGCAACAGGAAATATTAAGTATACCCAATTTCAGGCCCCAAAGATGGAGAACAATGCTATTAGAATACATCTTAGTTCTGAGGCACCTGGGTGGCTCAGTCAGCTGAGCGTGGGACTCTTGATTCCAGTTCCGTCAGGATCTCAGGGTTGTGGAGTCAAGCTCTGCACTCGGCAGGGAGTCAGCTGGAGATGCCTCTCTCTCCCACTGCCCCGCCCCCTCTCGTATAAGTAAAGCCTTAAAGATTTTTTCTTATTTAGAGAGCTGGGGGAGGGGAGGGACAGAGGGAGAGGAAAGAGCATCCTAAGTAGACTCCGTGCTGAGCATGGAGCCCAATGTGGGGCTCCACCCCAGAACCGTGAGATCATGACAGAACTGAAATGGAGAGTCCAAGCTCAACTGAGCCACCCAGGCACCCCATTTTTTTAAAGATTTTATTTATTAAGATTCTCTCTCCCTCTGCTCCCTACCCCCAACCTGCACTCTCTCAAACAAACAACAAAGAAAGAATACATCAGAGTTCCTAAACTGGGACCTACTTTTTTTTTTTTTTTCTATTTTAAAAGAAATGATGTAAATGGATTCTCTGAAACAAAGGCACATTTTGAAGAGGAAATGTGCTCACAGTTTGGGGAAGTCTCAAAGGATTTAATACATACTTACAGAAAGATTGGCACAGTCAGGATGTCAACAATGCTTTTCTACTGAGGGTCAGGACTGTGGCCAAAATAGTTAACCTAAGAACAAGAACCATTCTTGATAGGTGTGTATACAAATCCGGAGGTTACTCCGACTCTGAACAATACTAGGGATCAGAAGTCCTAATCGAACTCAAATTCCCTGAGGACAGGACCTTCCAGATATCCTGGAGATAGGCTGACTCCTTGCTTCTAAGCCATACAGGCTGGTGAGATTAGTGGTTCTCTAACGCAGTCCACAGGAGTCTGGAAGGGGGTCTACCTGTTAATCTTATGTAATATGGATGCCTACATTATGATAATGTCAACACTGTTCTGTCATCCTCTTAGATATCAACCACTATAGACTCTGCCTCCACAGTCTCTCCATGTCATCCTTTTCATTTCCACTGCCATCACCTAAGCACAGTTCACCTCTAATTCTTGCCTATCACATTGTAGTACCTCCTAATTTATTTGCTTCCAATCCTTTTTCCCTCAACCCATTCTAAAACCCACAATTAGAATACTGAATCTAAATTACAGCATACATCACAGTACTCTAGTGCTCCGTGGATCCCAACTGCCTGAAAAAGTTCAAAGCTCTTTGACTCTCAAAGTCCTCAGTGGTTATCATCCATCCTACTTTTCTAGCCTTTACATAGCCTGTATTAGTAAACATTCAGATTCATCCACTCAACAACAGAGTGTCTAGGCATAGCTAGGGTTACAGAGGGAAACACAGTAAATGTCCCCATTAAATGGACAGCCAGTGGAAGAGACAAATAAAACTGAAGAGTAGCCAGGGTGGGAAAAGGAAAACCAGTCCAGTGAGGTGCCCTAAAACCACATAAAGAAAGTGTTTCAAGGGGCGCCTGGGTGGCTCAGGGGTTAAAGCCTCTGCCTTCGGCTCAGGTCATGATCTCAGGGTCCTGGGATCGAGCCCTGCGTCAGGCTTTCTGCTCAGCAGGGAGCCTGCTTCCTCCCCTCTCTCTCTGCCTATTCGTGATCTTTCTCTGTCAAATAAATAAATAAAATCTTTAAAAAAAAAAAAAAAAGAAAGAAAGAAAAGAAAGTGTTTCAAGAAGGGAGGGATCATTAAAAAAAAAAAAAAGGAGTGATCGACCACATCAAATACCGTGAAAGATCAGGTAAAATGAGAACTACAAATTGACCCCTGGAATTTGCCAGTGTGGAAGTCACTGATGACAGGACAAAAATGGTTTCATTGGAATGGTGACAATGTTGGCTTGAATGGGGTGGGTTCAAGAGACAAAGCTGGTAAGGAGGTTGAAGATGACTGGCATAAAGGAGAGAATCAAAGAATCTGGGTTCTAGGAAAGGCTTTTTGAGGATGTGAGAGAGGACATCAGGTTTGTATGTTGAAAGCAATGATTCAACAGAGAGAAACTGACACAAGAATGTAAATGGATAGGGGCGCCTGGGTGGCTCAGTCCATCAGGCATCTGGCTCTTGGTTTTGGCTAGGTCATGATCTCAAGATGGTGAGCTCCAGCTCAGCGTGGACTCTGCTTCAGATTCTCTCTCCCTCCCCCTCCTCCTCTGCCCCGCTCACAAATACACATACTCTTTCTCTCTAAAAATAAAATATTTAAAACAAAACAAAACAAATCATAAAGGGAAAACTGCAAGTACTTGAGACAAAGAAGTGGGATCCAATGCACAAGTGAAGAGGCTGGGCAGGAAGGGTTCGTTTATTTTACAAAAAAAAAAAAAAAAAACCAGGAAGAATGGTGGCAGGAATAAATTAGTAGATTTGGTGGTGAGAAATGAAGTTTTTCTCTTTTGTTTGCTTCCATTTTCTCAGTGAAGTAAGTTAAACAGCTGAGAATGAGGAGGGCAGGAAGGAACATTGGAGCTTTGGGGACAGAAGAGAAGGTGTGCCACAGTCATCTTGGACCATAAGGGAGTGAACTGAAGAAATGCAACAGGAATGCTGAGCACTTGAGATTTCTGGCTGTAAACTTAAAATGAAACCAGCAATGCATTTCCTTTTTCAGCCTTTAGAAAGATAAAGCATTTGCACTTGCTGTTTCCTCAATCTCTCTCCCCTTGTCTATTCGATAAAATTGCATTCTAGAAAGCCCACTAAAAAAAGCTATCTTCCATAAGGTCATCTGGCTCTCCTAGCCCAAAGTGATTTTCCAACCTCTCAACTCCAAAAATAAATTGTTGATGCCTCCTAGAGAGCATATATTTCATCTCACATGGTTAGTACTGTGCAAGATTAAAACTTTAGTAAACTAGGGGCGCCTGGGTGGCTCAGTGGGTTAAAGCCTCTGCCTTCGGCTCAGGTCATGATCCCAGGGTCCTGGGATCGAGCCCTGCATCTGGCTCTCTGCTGGGCGGGGAGCCTGCTTCCTCCTCTTTCTGTCTCTGCCTGCCTCTCTGCCTACTTGTCTGTCAAATAAGTAAATAAAATCTTTTTTTAAAAGTTTCTTAAACTAGAGAAATGATTCTTTTTAAATTTTTATTTAAATTTTAGTTACCATACAGTCCAATATTGGTTTCAGAATTCAGTGATTCATCACTTACACACAACACCCAGTGCCCGTCACAAGTGCCCCCTTAATGCCCATCACGCACCTACCTCCCTCCATCAACCCTCAGTTTGTTCTCTGTCATTAAGTCTCTTATGGTTTGTTTCCCTGTCCCCTTTTCCCCCCTTCCTATACTTCCATCTGTTTTGTTCCTTAAATTCCACATGTAAGTAAAATCCTATGGTATTGGGTGCCTGGGTGGCTCAGTGGGTTAAGCCGCTGCCTTCGGCTCAGGTCATGATCTCAAGGTCCTGGGATCGAGTCCTGCATAGGGCTCTCTGCTCGGCAGGGAGCCTGTTTCCTCCTCCTCTCTCTCTCTGCCTGCCTCTCTACCTACTTGTGATCTTTCTCTGTCAAATAAATAGATAAAATCTTTAAAAAAAAAATCCTATGGTATTTGTCTTTCTCTGATTGACTTACTTCAACTTAGCATAATACACTCTAGCTCCATCCACATTGTTGCAAATGGCAAGGTTTCATTTTTTGATGGCTGAGTAATATTCCAGTGTGTGTGTGTGTGTGTGTGTGTGTGTCTACCACATTTTTATCCATTCATCAGTTGATGGACATTTGGGCTCTTTCCATAGTTTGGCTGTTGTTGATAATGCTGCTATAAACATCAGGGTGCATACACCCCTCTGAATCTGTATTTTTATACCCTTTGGGTAAATGCCTAATAGTGCAATTGCTGGATCACAGCGTAGTTCTATTTTTAGTTTTTTGATGAACCTTCATACTGTTCTCCACAGTGGCTGCACCAGTTTGGAGAAACCATTTCTTATTCATTATAACCACGGGATATTTCTCTCCATCCTCTCTGCCACATATTATAAATCCCCATTGTTCTAGTTCTTGCCCAAATACATAATTATGGGATATGGGTTCCCTATCTCCTTATTAAACTGTGATATTTTGGGGAACAGGAACCTTGCTCACCTTTCCAGCTTATGTGCCTCAATCACCTGGCTCTTGAATTTTAGGTATTATTATTATTTCTACAGACGTTTTTAACAAAAAAAAGGGGTTGCTTCCTTTAATGTCAACTCACACATATGGCACACAAGCAGGATCCCTATCCTCAAGAGGTTTCTACCCCTAGAATCAAAAGTGCCTCATACTCAGTAAAAAAATAAAAGGTGTCCGGAGTCTCGGAATAGGTGCCAACAGAGTAAGGCTTACACATAAATAACTACAGACCGTGGAGCATAGATGGGGGATGAGAGGAAACAAGTAGGGAGGCAGGAATAAAACGTACCAGGGGCAGAACAATTTCATTTAGTCAACTTACATATAAATGATCCATAGGGCAGTTCTTGGAGCGTCCCCATTTCCAAACAATGTTGCACTGAGAGCAAAGGTTGTGCAAAATAACTTCAGGTCCCCAACAGTGCCCCTAAGGACCCGTATAGCTAGACTGTTGCTCCCCAGCCGTGCCAGAACTGTCCCATCCCCTCTCCTCAATCTCCGAGTGATCCAATGGGTTAAGACTTTAGTACCGAAAAAAAAAAAAAGCCTCTGCGGCAGAGCAACAGCGGGGGCTCGAAACCAGGTGTTTGGGAAGTAAAGCGAGGAAACCATTAGCAGGCCCACACCCGCACCTGCGAAAAACTGGAACCCTAGATCCAAAGCATCCGCGCCGCCCTTACGTAACCCGCCGCGCTCCGCTCGGGCGCCGGAAGACCCCGCCCAGCCCTTAAGCCCCGCCCCTACCTCTACCGGCCGGTGAGGTGCCGTGCGCAACCTCCGGAAGCTGCCGCCCCTTTCCCCTTTTATGGGACTACACTTTTTTTTTTTTTTTTAACTTGCTGACGCCACCATAGGACTGGCCCTAAAACTAAGACACAGAAGCTCCTCTCACAGTCCTACTTCCGCTTCCTTCCACCGAGGAGTTAGGCTCATCCCCCATTTTTCTCACCTGGGAGGCGGCGTCGGCGTCGGCAGCTTGAGATGTTTGGCCTCAAAAGAAACGCAGTAATCGGACTCAACCTCTACTGTGGGGGGGCCGGGCTGGGGGCCGGCACCGGGGGCGCCTCCTCTTCGGGAGGGCGGCTTTTGGCTTCGGGGAAGGAGGCCACGGCCCGGCGGGAGGTAGGGGGAGGGGAAGCCGGTGCGGTGATTGGCGGAAGCGCCGGCGCGAGTACCCCGGCCACTCTCGCGCCGGACGCCCGGAGGGTCGCGCGGCCCTCGCCCATTGGCGCCGAGGGCCCCAACGTCACCGCGACCCCCCCGAGGCTGCTGTTCTTCGAGCCTACCCGCCGCGCGTCGCCGCCTGAAGAGATGGAAGGCCCAGCTGCCGACGCCATCATGTCGCCCGAAGAGGAGCTGGATGGGTACGAGCCGGAACCTTTGGGGAAGAGGCCTGCTGTCCTGCCTTTGCTGGAGTTGGTGGGGGAGGCCAGCAGTGGCCCCTGCACGGACGGCTCACTGCCCTCGACGCCACCCCCAGCAGAGGAGGAGGAAGACGAGTTGTACCGGCAGTCCCTGGAGATTATTTCTCGGTACCTGCGGGAGCAGGCAACGGGCGCCAAGGACGCGAAACCACTGGGCGGGCCTGGGGCTGCCAGCCGGAAGGCGTTAGAGACCCTCCGACGGGTCGGGGACGGGGTACAGCGCAACCACGAGACGGCCTTCCAAGGTAAGGGGGTTAGTCGCCGAGGCTGCATTGCCTTTTTTCACCTGTCCCTGGACTCACCCACCAAAGGTGGGTGGAAACCGAAAACAAGTCTGTGTTGAAATGACTCGTAATCTATTTCTGAACCCAGAATTTTCTGGCCGTGAGTCATTGTATCCGCCCATCTTAATTCTTTTGGAAATGGCAGCTCTGTTCAAAGCCCGGAAAGGGTGGGATGTCAGTTTTCAACTGGGGTCGGACTGAGTTCTATAGACCCCAAATAGCGATTTCCCCCGCCGTGGGTGGGCGGACAAATCATGCCCTGGTTTAGACAAAGGAGGCCGTGAGAACCTGCATGCTTTTCTTCCTCTCAGGCATGCTTCGGAAACTGGACATCAAAAACGAAGACGATGTCAAATCTTTGTCTCGAGTGATGGTGCATGTTTTCAGTGACGGAGTAACAAACTGGGGCAGGATTGTGACTCTTATTTCTTTTGGTGCCTTTGTGGCCAAACACTTGAAGAGTATAAACCAAGAAAGCTGCATCGAACCATTAGCAGAAAGCATCACAGATGTTCTCGTAAGGACAAAACGAGACTGGCTAGTCAAACAAAGAGGCTGGGTAAGTTTGTTTTAAGGTTGAAGAGGGGTTTTGGAGTGGAAATGGAATGAAGGATTTTATAGAGAAAGTCTGGGGCTCTCTAAAGCTTTTTAGGATGCACAACTCAGGTTTCAGCCTCCTAACTTAGGATCTCTGTTTGCCTAACCTTGATTTAAGTAGTGAGTTCACAGAGATAGTGTGTATGACCGACTTGAATTGTTTCATCAAAAATCCGGTTTTCTGGGGACGCCTGGGTGGCTCAGTTAGTTAAGCAGCTGCCTTTGGCTCAGGTCATGATCCCAGCGTCCTGGGATCGAGTCCCGCATCGGGCTCCTTGCTCCGCAGGGAGCCTGCTTCTCCCCCTGCCTCTGCCTGCCTTTCTGTCTGCCTGTGCTTGCTCTCTCGCCCTCTCTCTCTGATAAATAAATAAAATCTTAAAAAAAAAAAAAAATCCGGTTTTCTGGGGCGCCTGGGTGGCTCGGTGGGTTGAGCCGCTGCCTTCCGCTCAGGTCATGATCTCAGGGTCCTGGGATCGAGTCCCTCGTCGGGCTCTCTGCTCAGCAGGGAGCCTGCTTCCTCCTCTCTCTCTGCCTGCCTCTGCCTACTTGTGATTTCTGTCAAATAAATAAATAAAATCTTTTTAAAAAAAATTTTTTTTAAAAATCCGGTTTTCTGTAGGCTATTTTACTGGGTGTTGAGTCTTTTGCTTTTGGTATTGTAATTTGACTGGATACTTTTCAGTGGATTCAAATTGTGAAAAAAACTAGTCACTTGAGGATAATAGTAAACTAAATTTCTGAGAGCTGCGCTGCAACCCCCCCCCCCCCCAAAATGAATGTGTCTTTTGTAGGCTGGGTAAATAATTGGTTCATTATGTTTTGAGGGGGGCAGAACTTTAGATTTTTTAAATTCTTTTCTTTATGAATAGTGTTTTTAAGCCAACGGAAACCCATACTTGAAAATGTGCTTTTCTTTTTTGTTTTCTAGGATGGGTTTGTGGAGTTCTTCCATGTAGAGGACCTAGAAGGTGGCATCAGAAATGTGCTGCTGGCTTTTGCAGGTGTTGCTGGAGTAGGAGCTGGTTTGGCATATCTAATAAGATAGCCTTTTAAGTGCAATAACTGACTTTTAACCAACCCCAGGCAACAAAACCATGTGTGACTGCTGTGAAATCAAATGTATTTATGAAGTTGGACTTAGAGCTGTCCAGGCTGTAACCTCCGAGAGTTCTCCAGCAACGTAGAACAGCAAGTGGCAAGAGGATTATGGCTAACGGGAATAAATACATGGGAAAAGTAGTCCCCCTTGAAGAGTCACTGTCTAAAAGAAGCAAAGTTCAGTTTCAGCAACAGGCAAACTTTGGGAGGCCATGGAGGAGAACTTTTAGATTTAGTGAAGATGGTAGGGTTGAAGAGACTTAATTTCCTTGTCTAGAACAGGAGAGTGGCCAGTAGCCAGGCTAGTCATAGAGTCCAATAAATATGTCCACTGAATTCATTAACTTCTTAAAGTGTTAAAAGAGAAGCACTAACAATGGCATTGATCTGTATAAAATGGATTTAAGCTACAGGTAATAGAACTATGACTAGAAGCCTCAGTACTGTACAACAGTGTGTGAAGGGAAGCTTTTTCTCTGCAATTAGCCTTCCCAGGTATACTTATTGAATGGAAAGTCCCAAGTGTTCAGGACTTTTATACCTGTTCTACTTTGGCTTGGTTGAGTGGTTTAGTTTATTAGCCTAGTAATGGCCAAGAATACTTGACTTAAGGCTCAATAATCAGAGTTGCAAATATGAGAATATCCTCAATTTTTAAGGCAAAAACAACTTGTAAATGTATTGTCTGTAAAAATTGTATATATTTTTACAGAAAGTCTATTTCTTTGAAATGTAAAGGGATGAAGAGTCTCGAAATACATTAGTTTTTTCATACCCGTTTGAAAATTTACAACTTCTGTAGTTAGGAATCTATTTCTTACAGCTTTACTATTCTAAATTTTGTCCTGGTCAGTTCTAGATTGTATACAGAACCAATTGGTGCAGTTGTACACAACTTGGTTATAATGGAACAATACTGATTCATAACTATGCAGACTTTAATTTTGCTATCTGGTTGGTAAGTATTCCTCAGTTTTTGTTTTTGTTTTTTAAACTTGGGATTGAGAAATTGAGGAGTGGAAATTCTTCATTTTCACCTCCTTACATGCGGGTTTTCAATAATTGAGTCAAAGTGGAGTTTAAGTTTGGGGCAGGGGCACATGTGGGCTGATAACTTACAAAATAATGGGCTCTGGTTGGTGAGTAGCTACTCACTTGAGTTCCTTATATTTGACCTAATTTAACTGGTGAAATTTAAATTGAGTTTATGAGCTCATCTTCAAAACTTTTGCTAAAAGATTTTCAGCTGTTCCAAGTGGGACTTACTAACAGTATGTATATAAAAAGATCACATCAGTGGATGAGAGATATTTGATCCCTTGTTTGCTTAATAAATTGTAAAATGATGACTTGGAAAAGCAGGCTTACACTCTAACCATGGTGCTATTATTAGGCTTGCTTGTTTAAACACAGGTCTAAGCCTAGTATATGAATAAAACAAATACTTATGTTTCATTTCTATTAATGATTCCCAAACTTTGTTTCAGATTTTTGTATTGGCATCTCTTTGGATTTCAGACTTGACATGTTATTGAACCTGACTTTTATTTTCTGTCTTTGCTGCTTAATTCTCCCTCTATAGATAGTTATTTCAGTTCTTAATACCCTTACCCTGCCATCCCTGAACTCTTACTAGCCCTTTTAATTTTTGGCACTATGAACCCTACGTAAGCCCCTAAACCCCCACCCCAGGAGACCAGAGACCTTCATCCTTAATGAATTTTATTCTTGGGATGTGGTGGTACAGTGGGTGCCATGACCATAACAGTCACGTGGTAGGAGGAGTCCCTTTTCCTTGGATTGGTACCTTTTCAGTTGCTTCGTCCTGTCTGGGGCGGGGAGGGGGGAGTTTTAAAAGTCCCTTTAGGAATTTTCAAAGGAAGGGACAGCAAATTATGTGACTTTCTGTAGGTTCCTTTGCATTCAAAAATGCTCATTTAAAATCATAGAGACGGGCTCTGTTAAACCTCAAAGAGTTACATAAAAGCTACTGGTAAACTGAAGAAAGCTTCTGTAGTAGACCTAGGGTCATTTGAAAGCTTCATCCATAGAACATGACCTTTAGTCTATGGACTCCAGATGAAAATAGGTATGAATAAAATGACTAAGAATGTAATAGGGAAGGATTGCCCTGCCTGCCCATCATCGAGCCATAAGGTCATCTAGCTAGAGCTATTTTTACCTATGTATTTATCATTCTTGATCATGAACCATTTATTTATGTCAGGTTTATCTCTAAGGACCTAAAAGCACTTTATGTAGTTTCTAATTAATCTTAAAATCTGGTGAAGGTGACTAAAAGGCCTGTCTCCCCATATGCAGTTGTGGAAATAAGCACATAAATGTAAATTGGAGGAGTTTAGGGAACCCACCTCCCTATTTACTAGGTGTTAACTGCTGAAATGTAGAGGAGGATGTTAGTTGAAACTTTGGGTTGGGCTCTCAGGGCTTAGGGAGCCCAAGTGCTTTAGGGAAGGGTGGGTAGTTTTCTAGGGAGAGGAGGAGGCACGTGTTCTAAGTGCTGATGAGCTGCATAGTTCAAGCAAATCCTCCAGAATGGAAAGGGAGGGGCTGCTTGGAAAGCTGGCTCTCAGCAACTTGTCTTATGCTTCTCTCAGGGAAAAACATGCAATCCTCTAGTACCCATGTACACTCTGTTGGGGGTGAACACCTTGGTTCTGGTTAAAACAGCTAATGCTGTTGACAGCTGTGCCAGGAAGGGTTAGGACCAACTACAAATTAATGTGGGCTGTAAAATGTAGTGTGTTTCCCTAACTTCCTGTTTTTCCTGAGAAGAAAATAATAAATCTTTTATTCAAATGCAAGGTGTGGTACGGGTGTTTTCTAATCCATGACTGTCTTCCTTCCCCCACTTAGACAAGCCTTTTAAGGAAGTCCGGCTGAGTAAATAAATAACAGGTGAATTAACAAGCAAAAGCCTCATAAAGCTGATTTGCTTTAGAGCAAAGGATGCTTCCCTTCCAAATAACCCCTTCCTTCATTCAAATTAGAGGTACTGGGTTTTGAAATGTATTAACTGCTGTAATTCATACATTTTAACAGTCAAAATCCCTGTCCTGGTTTTTTAGTCACCATGAGCTGATTCATTACTGTGGTTCCTCTGTTCCCCATCTCCACCTTCTTAGATGAAGGAGCTAGAAGAATTAGTACCCACAGTTAAGGGTTTTGATAAGGTTCTTGGTACTTTTCCCTCTTCGTCTCCCCAAAACAAAGGTGAGAATAAGTACATTAATTTCAGAAACCCTATCCTGTCTTTTTTATTTTCAGCTACCATGAAATGGAGCTGAATCACCATGGAAATGTGCAAATGTGAAGTTTGCGTATTGGTTTCAAGCCCTGAGCACCATTAGTTTGTACTAATAGTACAAACAGGATTCTGTGCTTTTGTGCATTTAGAAGTTCATTTCTGCTTGGAAGCCCCTCTCTTTCTGGAGCCTCACTACTAGGAGATGGCAACTTTTTATCATTACAGAGCTGTTACACACTAGTGCACTCCTAAGCAGAGGGCTGGAGGGAGGGTAACATTGGACCCAAGGGTGTAAATCTGGGCCCTTGTTGAGTTCTGTGCAGTGCAGTCGCTCCATTGGTAGGTTGTGCTGTGAAGCCAGTTCTGTAGTTGAACATTGGCTCAAATGGTAACTAGGTAACATGAGTCACTGAGGGAGTCAAAGTAATCAACACTTCCTTCGTTTGACACAACCAGACTTTGTCTTTCAGTTCCTGTTTTGTGACTTTAGAGCTCTTGCTTCATACTGTTTCCTTTCAGAAAATGTTAAAGCAGTTGTGACAGCTGGTATATTTTACAAAAATTAAAGGGAAATAACTTGCACAACTGGTGTGTTGCATGGCTCCAGCCAGATGCTCAGAGCATGGGCTGTTAATTCCTGGAGTTCAGAATGATCTGCTATCTTAATTTATCCCTAGTTCTTTCTGGCCCCACTTGTTCAATGACAGAACTTGTCTTCTTGAATCCTCCCACACTGTTCAAAGGCTTTTCATTTTCAAGATTTTGAAAATTTAACTGGACCAACTTTGTAGTTTCAGAGTTATCTTAGTTATGTGTAGCATGTGGGAAGATGGGGGTTGGGAATGCAGATGGAACAGGCATCTGAGGATTCAGTGGAGGTTTGGGGGGTTATTTTTGGGCGCCTGGGTGGCTCAGTGGGTTAGGCCGCTGCCTTCGGCTCAGGTCGTGATCTCAGGGTCCTGGGATCGAGTCCCGCATCGGGCTCTCTGCTCCGCAGGGAGCCTGCTTCCCTCTCTCTCTCTCTGTCTGCCTCTCCATCTACTTGTAATTTCTCTGTCAAATAAATAAATAAAATCTTTAAAAAAAGAAAAAAAATTTAGGTTGAACCTTAATGAAAAGGGAACAAAATGCACAAAAGTATGGTGTTAGGAAAGAACCTCCAGGAGCGAAGGGGGAGGGTGGGGAGATGCAGATAATTTTTTTTCTTCTCATTTCTTCCCTCCCTGCCTTCCTTCCCCTTTACCATACATAGCCACTGAATGTAGTATCTGTTCAATTTCTTCCTTTTGGGGTCTAATATAAAAGTAGTGAAAAACACTGGTGGAGGAAAAAAAATGTGTCTTTGGTCTTGGAAGTCTGACTTGGGTCTAAATGACACAGCTGGGTGGGTTGTGCTTATTTGGGAAGTAAAAAAGACAGACGCCATTGATTGTTTCCTCTGTCATGTTCAAGTGGCAGCCCTGAGTACACAGAGTCTCTGGGCTCACAGCTATCGCTGGATCTTGGCTGAAGGGCTGGCTTTGGCAAACCTGCTTTAGATCCAGTTGCTTTGAGTAAGGTTGTCTTAAGAGCCTCATCTAGAGTAGGTAGTTCACTCACCAGGGAAAGCAACCAACTTGAATACAGACCCAAGAGTGCTGTGCTCTCTGCAGAAGACTTTGAGAATAAAGGACAGCCCTCAAAAGTTATTAAACTGGACCCCAAGATACTGAATGGTGGCTCCACGCTCTCTAATCCTATTCCCGTGGGAGACTCGATTACAGCTATTCCCATCCTAGTTAAAAAACCAGTTTGCTCTGACTGCCCAGACTTCCCCACAGGCTGCATTCTTGCCCATGAGCTCATTGTTTTGGCTTCTCTGTCTGTATAAATCCACTGCCAGTGCCAGAGGTCTCAGCCAGGGCCCCCTAACTAGCTGGGACTGCATTCCATTCAGAATTTCGCCACCCCCACTTGGTTTTCTTCCCGCCCTCCTGTGGTCACATGTGTGTGTTTATTCAAGTTAGCCTGGGACAAGGTGTGCTGGGAAAGCCGGGCAAAGAAGCAGACAAGGAAAAGAATATTTAACTGTTGTGTTTCATCCTGGATTTGATGACTTTTCCACTTTGATTACAAAACACCTCAGTTCTGTGCCCCTTTAAAAAAAAAAAAAAAAGTTAGTTTCTTTGCTAGTAAGAGGAGCTGGTTTCAAAAATTTTGCTACCCAGTTCAGTCTCCCCTACTTGGCTGATCTGACAGTGGTGTTCAGAGTTCATGAGGAGGTAGGGGTTTTATCTGGGAACCTTAGCTTCGTGTGCATTTTACTCCTGAATCTCTATGCATCCCCATCCTCAGCTCCCACCTCCACTTCTGAGTTTGCCTGGAGCAATTCCTACCCCTCTCCTACCCTTGGTGGGAACCGTGGGGAGGAGGACAGCTGGGGTGCTGTAAAGAGCAGCTGTTAGGTTTCACTGCTTTGTTATTGACATTTCCTGAGAAGATAGCTTGTTTATTTCCTTAGCCCCTGAAAGCCCAGATCTAAGGCAAGGTGGGCCCACCCAGGCTGAAGGGTATTGGGAAGGGCAATTCTCTCTTGTGGTCAAGTTTTGAATTAATACTGTATGCTTATGGCAGAATACGCCTTTCTTCTAACCCTCTCTCTCTTCATTTCGAAAAACAAAACTGCAGACTGAGGTTGTGGGAGGTGACATGTCATTTCTCAGAAATCCCTCATCAGGCAAAGCAGAGAAACAGAAAGAGGGAAATAACTTTCGTGTCAAAATGAAATGTTTTGTGTGTGTGTGTGTGTTTTGAAATGAGGTGGCTTATTTTCAGCTTTAAGGAACAGCTCTGGAGGAGCTTGGTTATAATGGGGAGAAAGGTTTCTTGCCCTGGCTTCCCTGACCCCTTCCCCGTCTTTATAGAGTTTGTTAGTTGGGGTCAAGTGTGAAACAGAAAAGGTCTCTGTATCTTCCTTCCCCATGATGAGCCATGTAGGATGTATCAGTGCTACTGAATCAAAGAAAAACTCCAAATACAGAATAAGAATTTGGTAAGCAATCCCAGATATAGGTTATTTTATTTTATTAAGGATTTTATTTTTAAGTAATCCCTGTACCCAATGTAGGGCTCAAACGTAAAACCCCAAGATCAGGAGTCACAGGCTCTACTGACTGAGCCAGCCAGGCACCCCAGACATAGGTTATTTTAAAAAGAAATGCAGCTGCATTCCTTTTAAGGACAGAACTTGGAGCGATAAAGTTTGTCTAAGGGAAAAAGCTGTGACTCTAGTAATAACCAAGTGTAGGTTTCATGACAGCGTACCTTAAACAAAGACCATGTATATGTAATTATTTCCTTGGGGCTAAAATGCTGAATACATTTGAAAGTATTTTTAATTCCCTGAAACTTTGGGTTGAAAAAGAAAATTTAGATAGGATTTTCCTGAAATGCTGGCAAGTCATGAAAGGCATTTGAAAACAACAAAAACACTTACAGCCATCCAAGTTCTGGATCACTGCAGACCAAATTACTGAATATTTTGATAAAGGGTACCTTATGGGAGTGAAATTGAGTAATAGAACAAAGGAATTAGGTAGAATTTGAAGACTGAAAAGACTACCTTAGGTCTCAGGCATTTGTTTTCTCCCCTATAAACTGGATTTAACTGTCCTCCCTATTTTATTATTGTGATGATTTAAAGAGAATATATACAATTGCTTTACCCTAAAGCACTTATCCAAAACATAGGGAATTTTAGGAAATGTCCCTTAAGGGTTTATTCTATCGGCCATTTCCAAGTCACTGAAGAAGCCACTAGGAAGCAGCCATCATTAGACAGGACCTTAAAAGGGTTCTACAGCTATATTGTGAAGGCCAGAGGTGACACAAACAGGATTCTCCATGGCCAGGTGGAGCAGAAGTTCAGCCAGATGGAAAAAGTCCCAGGGGTCTGTAAACTACCCGCCTGCCAACTCTGCCCTAGTGTCTATGTGGCCAGCAAGCGAAGTGTGATTTTTGTATGTTTCAGTGGTTGGGAAAACACTTTGTGACATGTTAACATGACATGAAATTAAAATTTCAGTGTCATAAATTTGATCTGAACACAGCCATGGCCTATTTGTTTACAGGTTGTCTCTGACTGCTTTTGTGCTACAAGAGCAGAGTCAACTGGTCACAACAGAGAGATACTATGGCCTATTCTGTGGTCCTTCAGAGAAAAAGTTTGCTCACTCCCCTACCAGAGCCAAAAAGGAGTCACATTATGTGATGAAAGACGCAGGTCAACCAGGAGTCAGTAGCAGGGTGGGGAGGGAGAGATGAAAAAAAGGAGGGGTACTCTGGTTCCAAGAGCAGATCAGTTCTGTCCCTCTGGTCAGTGGCAGGGCGTTCGGCACCATACCTTTTAGCCCACAGATCCCAGGGACACAGTCTGCTCCATTTTAGGAATAATCCTACCATCTTTCCTGGTTTTCGTTTCCTCCTCAAAGTTCTATAGCGTTCTGTCTTTTTTTTTTTTTTTTTTTTTCTCTTTAAAGTAAGCTGTACGCCCGGTGTGGGGCTCAAACCCACAACCCCAAACATACACTGACTGAGCCAGCCAGGTGCCCCTGTGAAGCTGTGTCTCAAAGAGATTCAGGCAAGGCACAGAAGAGTACAGCATTGCACATCTAACCCCAGGCAGGGATCTTCCTAAATTGCACCCATCCCGCCTCTAACTACTGAGGTTCTTCCCCAGGCCACTCCAACAGTTCTCTGGTGCTGCCTGAGAAAATCCCCTGGTTTGTCAGCTTCTTACTACACCTCCCCGTCCCCTGAGGCCTGCTTGCTTCACTGGGATCTGACTGCCATGCCTCATGCGCACCTTGTTCTGGACTAGTGTTATCCATTCATCCCTCAAATTCTCTTTACCTTCAGACCTCAGCCCCAGAACACCCTCTAGATGTTCCCCAGTCTCCCGGGTCAAGGGCCCAAAGTCAGATTCAGAACTTGTGCTGTCTAGTTTGAGGTTAACCCAAACTGTTTATTGCTCTCGATAGACTCCGACTTAGGTACTTTCCTGAGGCTTTCCACTTCCTGTGGAAGAAGCCCCTCCCCTGCCCCCACCCTTTATTTTTTTTTTTTTAAATATTTTATTTATTTATTTGACAGAGAGAGATCACAAGTAGACGGAGAGGCAGGCAGAGAGAGAGAGAGAGGAGGAAGCAGGCTCCCCGCTGAGCAGAGAGCCCGATGCGGGGCTTGATCCCAGGACCCTGAGATCATGACCTGAGCCGAAGGCAGAGGCTTAACCCACTGAGCCACCCAGGTGCCCCTGCCCCCACCCTTTAAAGCTAACACCTCTTCATCACCTGCCTGTGACAAATAAGCCCCCTCTTCTCTAACTCGCCCACCCAGTTGCCTCCCAGCTCCAGAGGTGGTGGATTTGAGGGGTGTTGGTAGGAGAGCGTGGGAACCTGGGAACCCCTACCACATACACCCAAACTACAATCTCTAGTCTAGGCTGATTCTCCGTGTTTCAAGGAGAGGGGGCGGCTCCCTGACTAAGTTCACTCTAGTGCGGGAGCACGTTAAGTTAAAGTGAAGTGTCTAAAAAATAAGTAAAGATAGAGCGCTTGGGTGGCTCAGTGGGTTAAAAGCCTCTGCCTTCGGCTCAGGTCATGATCTCAGGGTCCTGGGATGGAGCCCCACATCGGGCTCTCTGCTCAGCGGGGAGCCTGCTTCCTCCTCTCTCTGCCTGCCTCTCTGCCTGTTTGTGATCACTGTCTGTCAAATAAATAAATAAAATCTTTAAAAAAAATAAGTAAAAATAAAATGAAGTCTCTATCTGTAAAACCAGGCAGAAGGGGAGAGTGAGAAATGAAAGAGGATCTGGTCAGAGAGAATCTGGAGGGGAGCTTCTTGCACGTTGTTCTCACTCTTATCCCTCCCTCTCTGTCCCCCTGTCTAGACCCTCCATATTTCTGCTCTCTAGGGCTCCTGACAGAGGGAGCCTCAAGGCTGGCCACTCACGCTTGGGGCAGCCTGTGGGCCCTGCGCTCTGTCGCACCCCTAGTTAGCAGGAAGGTTGAAGCTGGTTCAGTGAAGAGTGCTGGTCTCCACAGACCCAGCTGTGAGCACCTGCTTGCAGGGAGGCCCAGGCGGGTGGGGAAGTCTAGGAGATAAATTTAGTCTGAAGGCTGCTGCTTATCGAATGGGTAGTTACCCTGGGGAAGCTGGGAGGGGCGAGAGGAGAGGAATTCTGACCCAGCTGAACTGAGACCTCACAAGTTCACCCCCAAGTACAGATACAGAACCACAATCCCCTTCCCCCAGCAAGCACTCAGAAATGACGCTGGCCAGTTTCTGCACGCTTGATCTCTCTTGTACATACCAAGATTATTCCTATAACCTCCCCACCCCCACCTCAATTCTCAGAGGTCCACTTCCTCTGCGTCCTTCCCTAAATTCCCCCCAGTATGCCAGACCTCGGGGCCACTCTACCACATCTCTCTGGCCTTGGCTCACAGCTTCCTCTCTCCCAAGTCCCTCTAGAGGGTTTCAGAGGTCAAAGGAGAGGTGTCTGGCCACACTACTCCCCTAGAAGGGACTAAGAAAAGGGGTTGCTCCGGGTCAAAGTCCCCTTCCTGAAAGCTTCCACACTGACCCCATACTGACTTCATGACCAGAGGAAAGAACCCTTAGGGGCTGCACTGAATCCTAGCTTTAAAGTGAAAGGGGAGGGGGCAACCCCCCAAACGAAAACCCATATTCTGAGAAGTCAGAGGCTGGTGGCTGTCAGGGAGCTCAGGGGCAGCCACAAAGAGCAGGGAGGTGCTGAAGCTGGGGGTGCCCTAAGAGGGGCTGCGGCTGCGATCCCCACCTGTGATTGGTTCTCAGACTCGGGCCAAACTCCAAACCTGCCCAGCAACAGCCCTAAGAGGCCCTAAGAGGGAGGGGAACTTCGGAGAAGTCAGCTGAGCTGGGGCCACCACCCAGGCTGCAGCTTCCAGGAATCGCTGGGAGGGCCCCAGCTAGTCACTGCCACCCCCGCCCTCGGTCTTGGGACTCCGCCTTCTGCCCTCTGTATCTACTGGGCTGGGGCAGAGCCCACTTCCCTCCCTGATCCCCCACATCTCTGATCCCCTTACAGGTTCACCCAGAGACAGAAGAATATGTCTAATAGCTCCTCTTAAGGCAGAACAGAGACACCGAGACTGCACTTGCCCTTTTCCTCACTCCTTCCCCCAGGGTGAGTCAGTTTCATTTTCCTCTCCCTCCACTCCCTTGGCCTCCTTCCTCACCCATTTTTCTTCCAAGATGTTGCCCAAAGTCTTCCTTCTCAGCCACTTCCAACCCAGGAAAAGTCCCCAGGCAACAGCATGACCCCAGTCTGCTGCTAGAGTAGAAATCTTCTATCCTTGGGCAACTCTGGTATCCTTCACAGGGTCTTAGTGTGTTCAAGGAAACGGTCATCACTGAGCTCAACTGTTTCCACCGGCCTTTATTAATGGCCTTACTTGGTCAGACTTGTAGAGATGCAGAGCTGGGGGAGGGATGCTTCCAATGGGGATGAATCTGATTCTGTTGCACTGCCCCCCTTCCTCTCCTAGACACAGGGACTCCCAGGAAATCTGGCTTCCAGAAGCAGAGATCTGGAGCTCAGACCTCAGAATTGCAGAGGTCCGTACTGTGGGATAAGCTGCCCGCTCTCATACCACCTTTAGCAAGCTATTTACCTTGGGCGATGACAAGACCGCAGGAAGGGAGACTAGCATGATACATCTCTGAAGAATGTCTCTGGCAGGACATCCAGTACTGCCTTGGCTCCACCCTCGACCCGCCCTAAGTCCCCTAGAGCCGGGCCAGGCCAGGCTCCTCCTCCTCTAGTCCTTCCGGCAGAGGGAAGCAGGGAGGGGCAGAAGTCACTTCCTTTCCCCCACCCTAGCAAAAGCAATAAACCGAGAGCTTAATGCGGAAATGGGAAATGAGGGCAGAAAAGATGGGTGAAGCAGGCAGGGAGGGCCAAAGAAAAGAGAACAGGAGAAAAGACCCCTGCAAAGCCAACTGCTATTCAGCTCAGCCCCAGACAGAAAGCAGGGCTACTGGATTCGAAGAGACTTTACAGAAAGACTCAGTCTGGAGAAACCCACCACAGGCCATGCAGTTTTTCCTCAGCGCTGGAACCAAACTCCCAACTCCATACCTAAAGTGGGAGAAGTGGTGACCTCTAGTGGTCGATGGCCAACCTGCAGGGCCTATGGTTGGCCAGGATCCCCTCCCGGGATTGAGGCTCACTTAACATCCTATCTGGGCCCAAACTCTCTCTGCCTGGGCTATAGGTACTATTCCCCCTTCCCACCGCTCATTCTGACCTCACACTGCTTGTTTAGGGCCCAGGTGAATGGGTTCCCATCAGGACAATAAAGAGCCTGTTTCTCATTTGTCATAATCATCTTTAATAAAAAATAAATTAGTTCTGGGGGGGGGGGGGGCATTTTCAGAGGTGGGGAGTGGAAGCAGGGGCTACGGTGTCTTGTTCTATTTTTTTCTTTTTTCCATCCTCTGCCCAGCTGGTCCCTGCTCTGGGGAGATAGTCTCTCTTCCTGGGGTAAGGCAGGACTGGCAGTGGCTGACGCCCATCCCTAGCTGATTCTGAGAGGTAGGGATGGAGAGACTAAGTGTGGGAGGAGGGATCAGATGGTAAATGGTGCTTTAGAAGAGGTGAGGCCTGAACATGAGAACTGAAGTTTAGGGCACAAAGTCAGGTTGATGGGGAGACCAGGTGCTATGCAGTTTGGATTACTAAGGAGCTGCAAACTTGCTTTCCTCTCAGCCTGGAAAAGTCTCAGGGAAACAGGCATCGTCCACTCTCCACTCCTCTTCAGTCTGTTTCACTTCTTTTTTTGAAAAATAGTATGTGTATGAGCACATCCATCCATGCAGGCCCCCAATACCCATGTGGTGCACGTGTGCACACGGACCATCACACCACACACACACACACACACACACACAGCCACATATCTTGACAGTCATCTTTGCCACCTTCAACCATCCTAGGGGACACCCCTGATGAGACTAGGGCAGGCCGGAGAGCCAGAGAGTACAGAGTGGGCTGATGGGTGGGTGACTGATGGTGGCATGAGGAAACCATGAGGAGAGGGTCTCCTGTACCCATTTCAGGCAGGCTCTGGGGGAGAACGCTCCAGGACATGGGCACAAGAGCGGCAACAGGTGGCTGTGTAGTAGGGATAGACGCAGAGACGGGCCTGTACCACCAGGGGGCAATGTGGAGAGCTGTCCTTGCATTGATCATCTGGGGACAAGAGGAGGCCAGTGGGCACGTCACCCAGACCCTTCCCTCTGGAGATGCAGTGCCCACTCCCACTGGTCCTCTCTCATCCCTCCCATACTTCAGTTAACTCCACTGTTAGGGGGGTTGGTGGGGGAAGGGCTCTTTACCGGGGCGCTGGCTGCAGGGCTGGCTGTTACAGGGTCGTTTCCTGGAGGGCCGCAGGTGAGGAGGGCATCGGACGCTGAGGGTCTGGTTGGCGGTCAGACACTGGACCTCCCTCGTCTGAATACCCCCCTGGCAGGAGCGAGAGCACTGCGGACACCCCGCTATCAAATCAGACCTTTGTTATGACCCAGGTTCCTCCTGACCCCCAGGCCACCTCGTTCTCTCAAAGTAGTGTGTGCATGTGGGGCCTCTCCTGAACATTATGAAATCCCACATGGACGGGGCCCACCTGTCCTCCATGTCTACATGGAAATGGGACAATGATAAACCGACTGCAGCTGGCCTCGTCCTAGGACACAGTGGGGATGCCATGAGAGGAGCCTCCCCTTCCCTGAAGTCCGCGCTTAGTAGGACAAGGGGGCCAGGCACTCACCGGACTCCAGGGCGTAGAAAACCATCGGTCGGAGCAGTCCTGCCCCTGACAGGGCTGCAGGGCAGGGGGCCTAGGCAGGTGGGAGCAGTTGCTGGGAGAAGTCACGTTGAACTCCATACCCAGTTTGGATACACAGATGATGTCTCTACGCTGTGTGCCAGAGCCACATTCTGAGGAGCACTGATGCAAAGGAATGGGAGGGTGTGCAAGAGGAAGGGAGAACGGGGGTGACTCCTGCCAGCCCACAGGGACTCCCACTGATGGACAGCCCTGTCCCAGGCTTTTCACTCACCTCGGCCCAGGGCCCCGTATACCAGCACCACGTCATCTCACAGGGTCCCAAGCTGCAGGCACGCATGTCCGGGGGACGGCTTCCCGGTGCACAGCTCTGCTCAGTGCTCCCAGCTCCTGCTTCCTCCTGGCCTGCCCCACGGGACTCCCCACTCCCAAGGCAGACCACAGACCGGCGCTGGATTCCTGTCCCACACTCCGCTGAGCACTGTTGAGAAGGTGATGGATTTGGGGGGGAGGAGGAGGGGCTGAGGGTGATGCATCCTGGATCCCCAGAGTTAGGGAGGGCCCCGACTACCAGCCAGCTAAGCGGAACCTGTCCTGGGGGCTGAGGACCCTAATGCAAGTTCTTCCTCACTTATATTGCAGTTCCCAGTACGAGTGGCATCTAGCCCATAATAGGGCTTGCTGAGTATATGCATACGGAAACGTGTTGGAAAGATCTTAGGTTAGGGGCACCAGGGACGCACGACTGGGACGAGGGGTGCAGGGCCCACCTTGGAGTTCCAGTCGCTGTGGAACCAGGCTGTGGTACAGGGCCCCATGTCACAGGCCTCTCTGCTGGGGGGCCGCGGGGGGCCCGACGCACACTCCCTCTCGTTCACTTCATCACCGTTGCTCCCCACACAGCGAACCTGCCGGCTCCTCTGGCCCCGCCCGCACCGCACTGAGCACTGAGGGTAGGAGAGCCTCTGAAAGATTCCCAGACTTCCCCCCCCCCCCCCCGACGCCCCCGGCAACCCCCCCTCCCTGGGCCCCCAGCTCCACGGCCTCTGAACCAGGACCTGCCTCTGACCCCTGACTGAGCGGTTCCATGGCTTTATGGGCTCTGGGCCCCCAAACCCTGTCCAGGGTCTTAGTTGGATTTATAGATAGGGGCTTCTCAAGAGGTCTCGTTAGTTAAAAAAAAAAGTCTCTGCTAATTAAAAAGGACTGGAGAGACCACTGTGCCTACCCACCGGTGCCCGTTCACCTAGGCTCCTTCCTCACCTAGCAGCCTCCCTGCCAGGTCCCACTCACCTGGCTCCAGGGGGAGCGAACCTCCCAGTGGCCACAGAGGCGCAGCTGACAGGGCTGGGTGGCATTGGGCCGAGGGAGGTGTCCACAGCGCTCGGGAGGCACCGAGGAGCCGCCGCCCCCAAACTCCTGGCGGCAGCGCAGCTGGCGGTGCTGGGTGCCCGAGCCACAAGAGCTGCTGCAGGACGTCCACTCGCCCGCCTCCCAGCTGCGCATGCACAGCAGACGTGAAAGAGGCAGAGACACAGAGCAGGGAAACAGAGATGAGTAGTGGGGAAGGGACGACAGACTTGGGCTGGGGGGACCCACAGAGGGGAGGGGGAATCTTCATCACTTTGAGTCTGAGGTCCCTTGTGGGGCTCAGGCTGCCAGGGTTTTCTTCCTGTCTAGGGAATGTAAGCCTTTCTCTCTCTTTTTTTAAAGATTTTATTTATTTATTTGAGAGAAAAAGAGTGTGTGCACATAAGGAGGGGAAGGGGCAGGCAGAGGCAGAGAGAGAAGCAGGTTCCCCGCTGAGCAGGGAGTCAGGACCCTGAGATCATGCTCTGAGCAGAAGGCAGGCAGTCAGACGAGTGAGCCACCCAGGCATCCCAGGAATATAAGCCTTTCTAATCAAATACTGTCACTGATCCCATGAGCTGGGTGCAGAGCCCACGGTGAGATCCTATGGCAGTGTGGACGTGTCTGCCTGGGACAGCTCTCGTGCTCCTAAGACCCTAGCCCTCCCTGTGGGCCATACTCACTATGGGGGACATGGAGGACCATGGCAGGGCTCCAGGGGGGCTGGGGGCCTGGCGCCCATGGCACAGCTGTGTTCATCCAGCTCCTCCCCTGATTCACGAGAAATGCAGAGGAAGATGGGGCGCCAAACACCTGAAGGGGATGAGAGGGAAGCCGCAGGAGGCAGGATGGCTCAGAGCTCGGTGGGGTCCCAGATGCTGGGATCTGACTTGTTACAGAGTCAAGGCATGGACCATAGTCCAGGGTGTGGGATCAGGAGTGCCAAGTCGGGGATGTGAGCTAAGGGTGCCAAGAATACAGGCTGGTACATGAAGTCTCACCTTTTCCACAGGATGCTGAGCACGCCGAGTGTCCCACTTGCTTCCAGTATCCAGCTGGAGACCCCAGGGGTGTCCTGGGATGGGGTGGAGCAGGCATCTGGGGGATCCGCACCTGACGCTGGAGGGTGCCTGGGGTCCGAGCAGGGCGGGGCATCGAAGCGGGTGGGGGCTCCACCCTCAAAATCTCTGTGCAGGGACAGTTGCGTAGGCAAATCAAATACCCCCCACGGCCTTGAAGCTCCCCTGGCAGCCCCTCCCCACCTCCTAGGTCTGGGGAGCAGAGTCTCACCTGGCTGGAGTTGGGGGAAGTGGGGCTCTGGGGTGGTGCTCCCAAGGTCTGGAAGAACTGAAGAGATAATATACTGATAAAAAATGCCTGGGTTCTCCTCCTGAAAGATCACCTGGGGAGAGAGAAGATAATGAATTGTCTGGGGGAGGAGGCTGGGGGGCATACTGCTAGCCTTCTCCACCATCTTGTGCCCCACAGTTTTGCCCCCAGAGGGAAAGGCCCCCCTCTCCAGCAGTCCAGCTTTTCCAGGTCCCAAGCTCACATAGACATCCACAGGCTGGGTCGTGGGGCCTTTGGCTGACAGACTCTCCCCCTTGCCCTCCTCTCGGGAAGGCCGGTTGTACAGGAAGACAGTTCCACCGGCCGTGTAGGACCCAGGGGGATCCACGGCCCAATTTCCATTGATGATGGACTGGCCCCCAGGGCCTCGAAGGGCTGAAGATTGGAGGTCAGGGCACAGGGTCAGTCATAATGTCCTCCACCTACACCCCACTTAGCCACAGAGAGCCCGATACCCCGCATTCTCTCGGCTTCCTCCCACCTCCGCAAGGGAAGGAGCCCCTGACTTCTCTCTGCTTGGTCCATTTCCTGTGCTCAGTGGGGTTGTGGAGGGCTGAACCAAGAGACCAGGAGTGGAACAGGACCCAAGACTCGGAGAATCTGGAGAGCTCACCAAGATAGTTGGAGCTGGGCCGGAGCTGGGCAATCTGGAGCTGCGTGGCTCCGGCAGGAATTGACAGGATCTTCTGATAGCCCAGAGGGCCCCCCCGGTCTGTGAGGTTCCCTGAGACGAGGTGGCAGGTGGAATCATCCCCTCCACAGACCCCACAGCCATCTGGACGCCTGCCAGAGCCGAGGATCCCATCACAGCCGGGGCTCTGGGGGAGAGTGAGGCAGGGGCTACCTGAAGCCAGACCCCGCCGCACCCTGCCTGGTCCTCTCGGGACCCTCCAGCTCACCCTGCATCTCGATCTTTACACTGTGAGGGAGAAGGTGTTCCTGTGCCGGCCCATCACCCCCAGCCAGCCTCAGGGAAGCGTGCACGCGCCTGAGGGGTTCCTTCCTGCAATTCACTTCTGGCTCTGCTCTCACCTCCAGCTGGGTAGGTGAGAACTTTCCTTTTTGCAATGTCAGCTTGGGGTTTTGTTTCTGTGATGATGACTGAGGAGACTGTGCGCATGCCCACGTGTGTGCACGCATGTGTGCATACACACACACACACACACACTCCATCCTCTCTCACCAGACAGCGTCCAGCCACGCAGATATCTAGCGCTCCAGGCTGACACAGGGTCCCATCCTGGACCTTTTCCGTGTGACGGACATAGAAACGGAAGCCACGGGGACGGCAGTTCAGTTCACAGCGTTGGGAGCCCTGAACTAAGAAGCAGGGTGGGAGAGTGGTTAGCTGGGGTCCCGGCTGGGGGGCTGGCAAAGGTCCCATTTTGGCTATAGGACATCCTGAGCTCGCCTACGTCGCCGTGGATGGAGGGAAAAAAAAAATCTGTATTCTGAAAGGTTGCTTTGAGGGTCATACAAAAACTGAGTCAGGTCAGTTGAGGTCACTGAGATCAGCAAAGGGGTTGTGAGCTGTGAGAGAGAACAGATACCTGAAACCTATGATTACATGAGCTCATGAAGGGGTTTCTTGGCGTTGGGTTGACACAGGCCGAAAATTAAGTGGACAGTAACTTGGGAACAAGTGGTCTAGGATTAGCAAGGGCCCACGGTACACCCCCACTCTGATGTCGTCACCGGACAGGATCTCTCTGGCCATGCCCTCCTCCTGTCAGGTCCACCTCCTGGGATGGACTTCTTCCTGGAGGAAGGCAGCCGTAGGGCACTTCTGTATACTCCCTCTCCCAGCCTGATCCCTCTGCGGGGTTATCCCTCACCATCTGACAGCTGGGCCCTGTCGGAAACCCACTCCCCTTTCCCAGCCTGTGCTGTCTCTTCACCCCAACCCTGAGAAATAAGAAAGAAAATATTACAGAGGAGAAATGCAAGGGCCTACAGAAGAGAAATAGAGGGGCTGGTGTCTCCCTCTCCCCATCATCCCCCAGTCTGAAACCAGCTCATCTTCCCGGGGTGGGGGGTGGAGGGGGGCCGGAAACCTCACCTTCGGTAAAGGGCTCCCACTGGTAGAGCTGGCCCATGAACTCCTGGGAGTCAAAGGCGGCACACTGCTGGGCCCGGGGGTCTGGCTGCTCAGGGGGGCAGGGCTGAGGTGGGGAGATACAGAGGAGTCAAAGCTGGGGAGGAAAATGGGGGTATGGGTCAGGGCTGGATTTGGGGGTGGGGGGGAGGTCAGGTCCGTGGAAGAGCTCCAATGCCCCTACCCTGAGGAGGTCAGATGCCAAGGCCCTTCACCCTCAGGTCCAGATCTGACAAGCTAAGGACCCAGACTTAGGGCCAAGGAAAGCAGAAGTGCAAGTCTGGAGAGGGGATGGTCCAAGGAAGAACTCACCGCTTGGCTGCAGGCTCTCAGCTGCTCACTCTCCCCAGAACACCTTGGCACAGGGCTATTGGGAGCAAAGAGGCTCCAGAGCGAACTGGAGTGGGGGCCATCATTCAGCAGAGGCAGCCAGCCATCTGGATAGTGGGGGGCAGGCTCCATGAGGGACCCATGGAGATTCCCCCCAGGTTTCCAGTGCTCCTGGCTCTGGTGGCCTCTGCCCCGAGGGACAGAAAGGAAAAGATTAGGGTATCTCTCAGCCACCTGGAAACTGGCCGAACCCTGAGAATCTGGCATTCTTGGCTGAGGGGACACATGGAAGGAGTTACTTTCTCCTGGGTAGGGGATGGACGAGGCAGGCTCTGTGCCAGAGGCCTGGGCTCTGGGGTGGGGCTGCGTGGGGAAAGGCCTCGTTCTAGAGGGCACTTCTGTCTGAGTAGTTTCAGGGCTTGGAGGTTCTGCTGGGGGGTGTGGGGGCCGGGCAGAAAGTTCTGTAGGAGCGAGCTGAGTTTGAGCTGTGTGGTTTGTGGAGAATGGTTCTGTTCTTGGAGTCAGGGATGGAAGATCTGAGGTCTGGGAGGTCTCAGCTCTGGGCAGTCTCTGGGAGTGCCTGCGGTTACGATGCAGTGGCAAAGCAAAGGGCACTCTCCCGTAACCAAACATTCCTGGCTTGATGGGGTCTCGAACCCGGGACCTAAGAATGTGTAGCAGACATGGGGTCAGAGCTCTGGCCAACTCCTGCCCAGCCTCTCCAGCCTACTTCTAGCACCCAAGATAAGCCTCCCTAAGCCCTGCATCCTTTGCTCCCTTTCCTTCATTTGCTAAGCCCCGCCCCTCAAGCAAGGCCCCGCCCTCCCTTGAAGCCCTACCCCACACGACAGGCTCCGCCCTCCCCCTCGAAGCCCCACCCCTCACCTCCGAGCGCCTGGAATCTCCCGGATTTCTGCTCTCCCTAGTTGGGAAGTAGGACCTCGACGTGGGCCACCTCTTCCCCGAGGCTGTGGCCTGTACAGGGGGGGGGTTCCTCGGGAAGTCTGAGGTCTGGGGCTCTGACCCCGGGGGAGCAGGGCTTCTGGATGTCTTGGGGGCCGGGGTGGGAAGGGCAGGTCCTGGTGGAGTTGAGCTGTAGGGAGCTGACATGTCCGGCTCCTGCGCTGCACCCCAACTCCACAGGGCTGGGAGCAAGAGGCCCACTGCTCCCAAGGACCCCAGACACCCTCAGGACCCTGGCCCTCCTCGGGGAGTGTCTGAAGAGAGTGTCCAGACAACACCTATGTGGACAAAAAAGTCAGACAAAATTAGAAGGATTTTCGAGGGAACTGTACAGGGTATCTAGTCCGGGACCCGAGGGTGGGGGCAGTTGTTACTGGTCCAAGGTCAGAGTCAATAGCAGAGGTGAGACTTGATATTGTTTGGCAAGGAGTTGGTTGGGGGTGGGGGAGTGGGAAGAGAAGGCAAATGTGAAAGGCGCCATGTTTTATCAGAAGCTTCAGAAAACGGGAGGCCCGGCCTGAAGAAGTGGGGTGGGTGCTAGGGAGAATGACAGTATCACAACCTCTGGTCCCTGGCGCACCTCCTGATCCAGGCCGAGCTCAGGGAAGGACAGAAGCAGCATCAGACACAACTGAGGCCTGCAAACCAGCCAGAGATGGTGTTAGGACGCCCCCTCCCCCTCAGCAGGCTCCCCACATCCTAATACCAGCTTCTCAGAAAGCAGATGCTTCTTATTACTTGCCCCCGCCCAGCCCAGTAATGGCCTTCCCTCACTTGCAGAGACAGAGCCGCCCCTCTGCCCGCAACCCCACACTTACCTGCCCGCCCACTTCTCCATCGCTCCTCCCTCGATGCCCCGGGCCTGGGAGAGGGGACCGGAAGTAAACACACTACTCAGGCATCTGGGTTGGAGTGGGCGCGCTCTGTAGGGACAGAAGCCTGGTGGTTACCTCTCCAGGCTCCAGAAAGCCAGGGGTTGGCAGGGATGGCTCCTCAGAAGGACATCTCCCAGTGAGGATGGAGGGGTGGAGGAAGACTGGCCCACCCCTTTATAACCCTAAGGGTAACAGCGGGAAGTAATGCTGCCCTTTCCTGTCCGCTAGAGGGTGAGGGGTCTGACCTCAACCTCCCAACTGTGGCACAGTCCCCTCCCCTCAGCCTGCAGGGACTTCTCAGCTCCTCCCTCCTCCCTCCTCCCTCCTCTGGACTAGTGACTGTTTACCGGCCAGCTCAGGCCATACATGCACACGTGTCTCCCTTAAGATTATTTTTTACTTCGTTTGCCTCCTGCCCTCTGGAAGGTCCTGGACAGTTAAGGAAGGCATGGGTGAGGACAGCAGATACCTACTCTAAGGAGCTAAGACGAAGTCCCTTGAGGTTTCCTGTTCTTACTTGCCTCCCAGCCTCCTCTTCCGTTTTATTTTAACTAGGCTCCTTCTGGAACTCCCTGGCACATCTCTGCTGGCCTCACTTTGTAGCCAAGAGATAAACTAAATGGGCTGATGCTTTAATCTCTTAGAGAACCAGGAGATTTTCCCATTTCATTTAACCTCCCTCTAGGGACCAGCATCCCTCAGCACTGGTTCAGTGAGGGCTCATTTCAGGCCAGGTGATGATGGGCTGGGGAAACCTGGGAAGGAGAGATGCAGCCCTTGCTCCCCAGTCATAGTCCTATCATCCCGAGGAGCCAGGAAGTCCATCCTGAAGTCTAGCTTTCATCATCAGGGAAGTGGAGCTTGGAACCCTAGCCTGGTCTCAAAGCCACCGCTTCCCCAGTCCTCTCCAGCCCCTTGCTGCTCAGTAGGAGCCCTTCCCACCCCCACTCCTCAACCCGCTCTTAGTTCTGCTTTCCAGGAAAAAAAAAATGTTTCTGTTGGATCTGAAAGGCACCCGGGAGAGGAATCCAAGGAGCTAATGCCGAGGTGGGCCAGCTTAGGGGCAGGAAAATGACAGAGGGAAGGGCAGGAATGTACTTGGGGGTAGCAACACTCTCAGTCCCACTCCCCTCCCTGAGACCCCAAGACCTGGAAGTTTGGGGGGGGGGTGCAAAGGCCGAGCCTGAATTCCCAGGGTCACCTCAGCTGTTTGGGGCTAGGAAGGAGTTGCTGATGGCTGCTCCTTCCCCTGGCTGGGCTAGCCACTGAGGTCAGCAACTCCACCCTGATGGGGGCGTAGGGGCTCCAGAGAAGGGCCAACGGTCCACCCAATCCTTCAGCTCTCTCCCTGGCCCTGTTGCTTGAGGTCAAAGAGGAGAGATGGGGCTGATGGTCACTGTCTGCCCCTTCTGTACTGCTGGGTACCCTCTCCACTCCCTCTCAGGCTCTGCTTCTCTCTGACCCTCTCAGCACCGGCCCTCCCATCTTGTTGTCTCTCTCTCTATGGGTCTACCCAGTACACATAATCCTGTCCTGAGCTGGGTTTGGCTTTGGCAGTTCCCTGGAGAAGTGAGGGGTGGGGGGTGGGGGTGACGTGAACTCCTGGAGCCCTGGCCAGGCCTGGCTCCCTGTCTGGAAAAGTCCTACCCCACCCCCTGCACAGCTGGGCAAAGGACCCACACCCCCTCCACTGCAGAAACAGACACACATTTGTGCTCCTCACCCCTTTTCATGTTCCTCATCTGGTGTGTCTCACTGCCCATGGTGAGGAAAGGAGAGGTCAAAAGTGGTCATCCCCGTGGCAGGCCGGACCCTGGTCTGGACAAACCTGGGCCCCTCCTGGCCACACCTCCACACCAGCCAGTGAGGATCAAGGACAGACCTGGGCAGGGCTAACCCCTTCAACCCCAGAGGGACCCACTTCTGGAAAATGGGCTGCTGCTGCAAGGGAGAGGGTAGGGCAGCGTGTTTCAGGGCTGGCTGGAGAGTCCCTGCCCTGGGTCAGAACTCCTTGGTCCTCACTGTGCCCTCCATTCATGGGTTTTGGAGGACGATCCAAACAGGTGTCCTTCCTTTCCAGTCATCAGGCTTTGCCAGATCAAGGGCACCCCTGCGCAACCCTCCCAGCGTCCCTGACCCCAGCTCCTGGATTTACGGGCGGTGACAGGGGCACACATCCTCGAAGGAGGCGCCGGCGAGTGCGGGGAGGTCCTGGGTATGTTTTCCAACTTTACTCCGTGACTTAGTAGGAATTTTGGCGGATTCTCCGCCGGGGTGATGGGGCCAGAGTTCCACAGGATCCGAAACCCCCTCCCCAGGAATTCGACCCCAGGAACTAGAAGATCTTCCGAGGCTACAGAGCTGGGGCCGGGGTCGCGGCTGGGGCACGACCGCGGGACGCGGGGAGCTGGGGCTGCGCGGGCGCGCGCGGCGGGGACTCTAACGGGACCCGGGAGAGAGGGCGGCCAGGACCGGGGGTCCCGACGGGGTCTGTACCTGCTCTGCGCGGGCCCCGGTGGCCCGTTAACCCTTCTGTGCCCGGGCGCTGCCTGGAGGTAGCCTGGCTCCGTGGCGGCCACTCCGGCCCCTGAGCCGGGCTCGGGACACTGCTGCCTCTGGCCGCGGCTCCGCCCCCGCGCCCGCCCCCGCCCGCCGGCGCCCCGCCCGCCACGCGCCCAGCCCGCGCCCCCCGGCGGCTCCACACCCGCTGCTCGTCTGGGCCACCCACCCCAGGGCTGCTGGCCTCGACCACCTCCGCGTGCCGGGCTCCGGACCATGGCTCGGGCGAAGCCGCGGCGGTCCCTACCCCCTGCGGAGGCAGCCGTAGCTGGGCTCGTACGCTGCACCCGGCCGGGGCTCTGGACTCCCAAGACCCTGGCTTCCCGAGCGGGGTCGGAGCGGGCTGCGCAAGGGGCGCCGAGCGGCGTGGGCGAGCCCCGCGCAGAGAGGAGCTGCGCGCTGCAGCGGGATGAGCCATGGGACCCCGGGCCAGCGGGTGTCCCCGCGCTCGCCTTCCTGAGAGCCCGGTTACCCCTGCCTCTCCGGGACTGGGCTGCGAGCTGTGTGGTGTGACACAGCTCGGAGACCTCCATGAGCCTCGGTTTCTTTATCCACAAAATTTTACACATGGGGCGTAGCAGAAAGAATGCGCTGACCTGTGAGTCATAGGATCTGGATTTGAATCTTGGCTCCCTCCAGGAGCAGCTCCGTGATCTTAGAGGAAGACTCCCACCTTTCTGTGCTGCAGTTTCCTCATATCTGTAAAATGGGACTAATCTGATAACTATGACAAGATTGCAGATATGTCTTTCCATCCGTAGCTGGAGGAATGCACCCCAAACCCGGAATGGGTGGCAACACCTGCGGAGGAAAAAATAGACTTTTGCTTTTTAGTCCATACGCCTATATACTGTTTGAATTTTCACTCAGGAGCTTTGTTATGTTATTAGTTTTGTTAATAAAACAATAATTTATACAAAATGGCTGGCATAGAGAAGAAATGGTCACTACTATTTAAAATTTTTAATTGCCATCTACTTGTGAACCACAGTCGTGCATTGTTGGGTCTACTCAGTATTTTCTTCTCTTTCTTTCTTTTAGATTTATTCATTTATTTCAGAGAGAGAGAGAGAGAGAGACAGGCGGACAGACAGCACTAGTGGGAGGGCCAGTGGGAAAGGGAGAAAAATACTCAAGCAGTCTGTGCTGAATGCAGAACCAGGACTCTGGGTTGGATATCAGGACCTTGAGATCCTGATCTGAGCAAAAACCAAGACACTAAAGCTTAGTGGACTGCACCACCCAGGTGCTCAGTATTTTCAAACTTTGTTTTTTACATTGACTTTTCCAATATTTTAAAACCAGATATTTCATAGCTTCTCTTGAAAAACAAAAACATGGGGGCGCCTGGATGGCTCAGTCCTTAAGCATCTGCCTCCCACTCAGGTCGTGATGGAGGGGGCGGTCTTCAGATCCAGCCCCACATCCGGCTCCCTGCTTGGTGGGAAGCCTGCTTCTCCCTCTCCCACTCCCCCTGCTTGTGTTCCCTCTCTTGCTATCTCTCTCTGTCAAAAAAAAAAAAAAAAAAAAAAAAATCTTAAAAAAAAAAAGAGGGAGGGTGCTGCCCAGGTGGCTCAGTGGGTTAAAGCCTCTGCCTTCAGCTCAGGTCATGATCCCAGGGTCCTGGGATGGAGCCCCTCATTGGGCTCTCTGCTCAGCAGGGGGCCTGCTTCCTTCTCTCTCTGTCTCTCTCTGCCCGCCTCTCTGCCTACTTGTGATCTCTGTCAAATAAATAAATAAATAAAATCTTAAAAAAAGAAGAAGAAAAACATAAAAATAGAAGTTCCAGAAACAACCTCTTACATCCCACAAAATCATAGGGTCCCAGGCGCCCACACCTAAGGATTCTAAAGCACCTTTTTGCACTTAGTGCTGAGGACACAGAAGACAGTATATGGCCTCAAGGAGCTGGGTCTAGTTGGAGACAGCTAGCCATGGGGAACTAAACACTTGAACTCAACCAAAATAAATGTTATCTGGAAAAGATGAGGAAAGGGAAAATACAATGTGCTTTTAAAATGTAAGAATTGTTTCCTTATTTGAAACCCAGCATGCATATTTTGTTTTCTCAATAAATCCTTACATTCTTTCCAGACAAGGACTATTTAGGCTGCTTTGTATCATCTCTATTTTTCCATACTTTGTGCTCCCCCCCGCCCCGTATTTGTAGGGTTAAAATAAATATTTGAATTGGAATGTTACAGAACAAATGAGTCCCAGGTGCCCAGGCCCTCTCTCCCAACTTTTCACTGCAGCTCAGAGGCCTGTGGGCAGGTAGGTAAGCCGAGTGGGGACACCAGAGACTGCTGTGATTTTCTGGGGATTCAAGACCATGTTGCGAGAGCTTCTGTATTTTGTTTTTGTTTTTTTTTTTTTTTTCAGGAGAAGTTATACCCTGGTTTGAAAATATCAAAAAGTCACTAAAAAAATTTCTTAGGACAGTAAGTACACTCCACAAAACATGACTATTGATCAGATTTGTCTACAAGCCTCGAATTTGTGCCTCTCCTTAAAACATCTTTAGCAGGGGCGCCTGGGTGGCTCAGTGGATTAAAGCCGCTGCCTTCGGCTCAGGTCATGATCTCAGTGTCCTGGGATCAAGCCCCGAATCGGGCCCTCTGCTCAGCAGGGAGCCAGCTTCCCCCTCTGTCTCTGCCTGCCTCTCTGCCTACTTGTGATCTCTCTCTCTGTCAAATAAAATAAATAAAATATTGAAAAAAAAAAAAAAAAAAGCTTTAGCAATGGTCATGTGTTCCTAAAGAGCTTGGGGAGATAATGGGTTAATGCTGCCCTCCTAGGAGGGCTAGTTTATCTAGGGATTGTTGATGATACAGTCCTAACCCAGAGACTATTTATAGTCCTGGGTTTGGAGGGGAAGCCCCCCTTTGCTCAGGCCTTAGAGCACAACACAGGTGACGAAACACCCAGCCCACAGGGCCAGAGGAAGATATTTTAGGTCAGGGATCTTTCAGTGTCCGGGGAATGACATCCCATCAGCATTCATTTATCTAAGAGGAGGCAAACTGCCGAACAGGAGGGAGCCTGGGAGAGGAGGGAAAAGATCTGCCTTTGACATTTGCAACTGCCATGAACTGAAGGTCAGAAATAGTCCTTTCCATTAAGAAGTGGCTGTGGACTGAAGAGCCCACAAGATTTACTACAGCTGTCACCTCCTGTGACTCGGTGGTCTGAAAATATCGTACAAAGGAAAGAATTTTCTATGGCTCAGCAACTTGTGAAGTACCAGATTAAATCTGTGGACATTGCCTCGGGGATAAAAAGAAGTGTTTTTCAAAGATTGTGTGAGAATTAGATGTTCACCCAAAAGCATCTGTAGAGATAGGCCAGATAAAAGAAAAAGAGGGGGACAGGCTGAGTATCCGTCTGACTTTGAATGTAACACAGCAGTTTAATGATAATAGAGCTAACATGTATGTGTACAGCACTTACTCTGTGCACGGTGCTCATCTTAACAGATCTGCAAAGAACACCACCAAGAGAAATGCAGTAGTCTGCCCCAAATCTCACAGGTCGAAGCTATTTTCTATATATGTATGTATGTATGTACAGATTTTTGAGAAATTTAGCTGAGTTGGCTTAATCATTTTTTTTTTCTAGTAGTAGATTAAGGGAGTTGTGTTTTGAAGTAAGTAAAAATTTTAACTGTTTCCTGTGAGACATTGTCCTTATTCCAGATAATGTTGCTGTGTACAGGTGGGGCCCAGGAACCCGTATGAAATCATCTGTCTTTTGGCTTGTGGTCACAGTAACCATTTTCAGAAAGCCTGGTGTTGGCTTTTCTGCCTCTCGGAATCATGGTTTGCTCAACTCCTTTGTTCCAGAAGAGCCGCTCTTTTCCCAATCGCTACACACCAGGCTGGTCTCCAGCTGTTGATTCCCAGTATCCTGTCACATTGGTTCATGCTGTTTTCTTTCACTGAGGCCATTCTTCTGACCATTAGGCTTTGCCTTGGCCCATTTAGCTCACTTCCCACAGGTTATTAAAACAGCCGATTGTGACCTTTTCCCTGCGAGGAACCCGGTGGGTGGGACCACTGGGCACCTCACTCTGCACATAGCAGCATTTAATAAAAGCTTATGGGATGAGCCCATGAATGAGAAATAGGGAGCACCGTCTTAGCTCCGGCCACATTCTAGCTCTGATAGCTGTCTTGTCCTAGCATGGCTCCAGGGGCTCTAGGGTCATAAAATGACACAGAAACAGAATGTGACCTGTTTGCTAACAGCAAACAAGGACCAAGGACCAAGACACAGTGGGACGCTCTGGTTTCCTAGTCACTGCTCTGGAGACATTAAATGTGGTCTGAAACTCCCAAAGTTAGAATTCTTCTCAATTTGAGTTCCATATTTCAATCTAATAGTGCCCCTCAGGTAGGTCTCTGGTCCTCGGTGACAGACTTTTCCTCAGTACCTCCCTGAGCACGTGTCTGTCTGTTCTTCGGCGTTCTACAGACCGGACACACTCAGCAAATGTCAGTGGAATTGAGTGAATTGATTGGACAGAACTTGGCAGCCATTAGGTTTATAATATTGTCGGTACTTTGACAAATGTATTAAGTGGTTTGGGCTCATATACATCTCTTCTTCCATATGTGTTTGAGACATGGCCATAAAGCTAGGGCTTCTGGACCAGTCCTCTGAGATGTTTGTGGATATTCATTGTCTGCTAAGTTGGAAGATTTCTCAGGCCATATCCTCTGTGATAGTTTCCACACAACCAATTTAACAGGTTTAATAAAATGGTACCTGTCTCCAGGGATGGGAAGGACTGGCCAGCACCTGTCCCTCTGATGCAAGCTCCCAATCAGCCTTGTCATTAGGATCTTAGAGAACATTCAAAAGTATCCACATGCCCTTGCAGCTACCAGGCCCTGGGGAGCCCACGGTGGTCCGAGCTGTTGCTGCCACTGCGAGCTGGTGATACTCGGCACCTGGTCCTGAAGAGACGAAGTGCTGGAGAACCGGCACCAATCCAGACTCCAGTTCCTTTTTTTGCCATTTGGGGACCTGTGTGGCCTCAGGCATGCTCAGCTTCAGCTTTGTCATCTCTAAAAATGGACTAACAACAGTGCCTAGCTTCTCCACTTCGTAGGTTATTGTAAAAACCAAAATAAAGATGATAGCATGTGTATGTGAGCTCAGAGTCCTGTACAAAAGGTGGTCAGTGTTATGGTTGACGATGCTGTTCAAATTGTTTTCCAGCTGACGTGCCATACAGATCAAGACTCTGCCCTGTGTGAAGACTTACAAGCTGTTCTGTCTAGAGGCCCCGAGTTCTCTGACCAGCATGACTCAGCAAGGACTTGCCAGAGATAAAGTGACATATTCGTGTGTTCTCTTAGCAGGTTGAGATGGCGGGAGGGCGGGGGGTGGGGGCAGCCTCTGTGCCAGGGACTGGGGAAAAAAGTGATGTTGCTGTCTGGGCAGAAGTTGTCTTCCTTACTAAGATCTCTGGCTGCAGAGCTCTGTGATGTCTTCCCCACTTGGCAGGCTCCTTGCTGCCTTGGGGCTCCTGGACCAGAGCTTGAGATGCTCTGTCCTGAGTGAACAAGGGCTCCGCTGAACCCAGGGCAGAGATGCTCTGGGCAGAAGGGCTGGGCTACAGAAAGAAGGGCAGGTACTGCCTAGTGGTGGTGGGGACCAGGCTTCAGGACTCCAAGCGTTCTGAGAAAACAGAGCAACCTATTGTTTCGTCCTTGAGTCTGGAAGTGCACTTAGTGTCCTGGCCACACAAAGTACTGTGACCAATTCCAAGATCAACTACAGATGTGAATTAAAAGCAGGAAATAGTGCATTTTGTCCCCAGTAAGGAAGGTGACAGAAACCTATCTTCCCAGCCCCGAGAGGCTCCTACAAGAGAATAAAGGTCCATGTGATAACTGGACCCAATGTCCTACCCCATACCTAATTCCAGATGTAAATTAAGAATTTTCCAAGCAGAGCAGAGGTAAACAGAGAAAGCAGGTTCTGGAAGTGATGAGGGTCCTATTCGTGGTTTGAAGAAGGTGTCTCATTTGCAGTTACAGAACAAAACAGGGAAGGGCCAGCGGAGCACCAGATTCCATGGGCCAGAATCCATATTCCTACTTACCTGTGCCTCAAGAAATGGCTTCTTTCTCCAATGGGTTGTCACGGGACACAGAAGACTCTAACTGCCTTAAGGAAGGGGTCACGGTAATTCTTCCCATATGACATGAATTTTGCTCTCGTGCCTAGAAGTTTCCCTGCCTTTCCTCTTTCTAGAGAAAGCCAGTTTGGTGTCAAATTAATCTTGACAGATTGTGCTGAAGGCCCAAGAAAGGCAGACATAAAAGGGTAAGAATAAGGGTACAAACTCAAAACTGTGGCCAGAGAGGCGGGCAGGGCTGCCAAAGGAGGGGCAAGAATTTCATACATACCAAGGCCTTGAAGTCAGAAATATAAGTGTCTGGGCATGACGTGAAGGCAAGGCGAGTCGAGGCAGGAGGTAGTGTGGGCTTGCCCTCTGACCACAGGCCACGGCTCATTTGGGGACTTCAAGTGCCCTGCGTGGACAAATAAGGGCCACGTCTGTGCCTAGAGCTGGAGATGGTTTCCCCTCTCTGCTCACAGCCTTCCCCGCTCTTGGCAGCTTCAGGATCTAGTCTGGCTCTGAGCTTGGCATTCAGAGCTTTGCCCTGTGACCGCAGCCTGCCTCTCCAGCTTCACACCCCACCAAACAGGCAGAGCCCCTCAGCCAGGGCCTATATGTCTCCTTCCCTGCCTGGAGTGCCCTCTGCCCTCCCTCCCCTCTACGCTTGGAACATCCACCCCATCCCCAAACCCCCACTCAGTCTCTCTGAGCCAACCCCTTGTCTCCCAGGACCATCTCCATCCATCCCTGTCCTGGCCCCAACCCCTGGCAGCGGCAGCTGTCTCCCAGCCAGGGAGCCTCTCACCTTGGTGCCCGAGGTCCCCAGCCTGGGGAATCCTATTCCCAAGGGGTTGTGTTCATGCCTAAGCATGATGCCCCCATCTGAACCACTCACCGGAGGTTTGCCTGTGAACCAGGTACTCACGTAGGTGCAGGAACCCGGGCATGAAGGAACCACATTTCAATTTACTTCCCAACAATTTATTGCTCAAGCTTCCCTTACCCTGGGATGATGGAAACTCAACTGTCCCTTTAGGGGATTCCACCCCAGCCTTCAAGCACTCTGCAGCATCAGCTCCTCTTCCAGAAAGACCGTGTGGGTGACAACAGAGGTGTTTATTCACCGAGGGAGAAGCTGACAAGTCTCAGAGAGCAAAGGCCAGTTCCTCTTCCTTGCTCTGACCTTCCTGCCAGCGGGGTCACGCTCCCAGAGGAGGGGACGCAGTGGGACAGACACAGTCAGCCTAGTGGAAGGCAGGGTCAGGGTGGGGTCCAGCCTGTTTACTTAAAACTCAAGTCTTCTCCCCAAACCTGATTCCTCTCCTGATTTCTCACCTCCTGTTGTTGGGACTGTTCTTCGGAAGCCTAGAGTCACCTGAGTCCTTTCTCTCCTTGCTCTAGAATAGTGTGGACCGTTAGAGACATTTTGCCCAGTCCTTCATTTTACAGGCAAAGCACTTGTGGCAGTTCCTGGCAAAGCCAGAGTTAGACCTCAGGTCATTTCACAGCTATGAAATCCAGGGCTCTGAGCCCAGAGACTGACTTTCTGGCCTTCACATAGTTATGTGTTCTCGTTCTTTCCATGGCCATCACCTAATGAAGTTCCCCTGGCCTCCTACATGGATGATCGATGCAGAAGCCTGACACTGTGATCACAGCCTCCACAGAATGCCTTCTCGCCTTCCCCTTCCTCACACCCGACCTTCTTTAAGGTCAGCTCCACTGGCACCTCTCTCAGGGAGCCCTGCTGGTCTTCTCTCCCTCCAGCTGCACCCAGCTCTGCTAGTCCCTGCGGCTCTCCGCGGACTGCAAGCGCACTGCGTCAGTAACTGGCTTCTCCATTGCTCAGGGCCGGAGCTTTGCTTTAGACTTCTGGGTTTCACCTGCAGGGCCGGCTCTCAGTCACCTCTTGTGTGTGGCGTATGCAGAGGGGAAACCTTAGCAAAAGTCTTCGAAATGGCCACAGAGACATTAGTCCAAAAGAACTGGGGACACACGCCAAAAAAGGAAGTTTTGCCCTGTGCCGTAAGCAAGCTCCGAGAGTGGCGAAAGCACTCTGGGGGGAGAAGAGGGTGCATGGGGCCAGCAGGTGTCGCAGAACAAGAGGGGAGGCTGAACATGTTGAGGACAGAAAGGCAGAGCCAGGAGGGTGGAGGCTTGCTACGGGCGGGAGGCAACTCAGCTCCCGCAGCCTCAGGGTTCCCCCACACACAGATGCATGGGTGCACCTAGAGTCGGAGGTGCCATTGTCCCAGGGGATTTCCAGGGCTCTCAGGTGACCACTGCCCTTCCTGGTCTCTGCTCAGCGGCCACCTGGTCAGTGCGGACTTCAGCCAGGCTCCAAGGCCTTCCCACTCTGGCCTCCCTGGGCCTGCTCCCTGTGCCCATGGCCAGCAGGCTCCACGCCCCTGTGGTCCTAACATGGGCAGCAGGCCTTCTGCCTTGAGCAGTTTGCAGCTTGCTTTTCTCCTCTCTCGGGTACCTAGTGCCCAAGCGATGACTGTGTTTGACGACTGAGTTGCCTTATCTGGGCCCTGAGACTCTTCCTTTGAAGCCTTGAGGACTGAGCTCCAGGGCAGGTGTCAGGAGAAAAACATATCTGAGCTCCTCCTCAGCCCTCCTCGGTATCTGCGCCTCAATCTGGCCACTGGAAGGCTCTCACACCTGATTGGTCTTGCTTTCTTCCACCTGCGGGAAGGGTCCCTTCCACTGGAGGCCACTGGCCAGAGGCAGGGGATGGAGTGTTGGTGATGCCCAGTTCGGCCTCTGTCCTCTCCCTGCATCCTTTCCCGCCTCAGAGGCTGGGAAACGCAAGCAGAGAGAGGCTAAGAGACACACCACACCCCCAAATTCGTGAACTCGCCCTGGGCCTCACAGTCTCCACAGAGTTTTCAGATTCATCACCCAAACCTCATAAAGTGAGGATGCGTTGGTAGATAGTCCATGTATCAGATGAGAGAAATGAAGCAGGAGACCCCAAGCACTAAGCCAGGCAGCCAGGCCTCCCTCCAGTCTCCCGCCTCCCAGCCAGGCACCTCCCACACACCTGCCCTGTGCCCAGGGTAGGGAAGAGGTTTGGAGGGTCAGCCAGGATTTCTAGCTCCTAGCACCCCTGCAGGACGGACTGATGGACACCGTCATCCAAAGTGATGAGCAGATTTGGGAGCCTGGAAGGCTGGAGAAGTACAGGCTGTCCCCTTATTTCAGAGCTGGTAGGCGCCCCACACTGCACACTCTGAGCTCAGTGTGTGGAACCGTCAAGGACCCGTGCTTTTGTTCTCTGGCTACCAGGCTGAGGACTGGATACGATTTGGTGCGAGGTTGTAGGGTTCTTCTGCAGATCACTTTGTTTTCATTTGCGACCAGCTGCCGGCATGGTGTGCCCAGGCTGCCTGGGTTCGCACTGCAGCTCCCTGGTTGGCTACGGGCCAAGGGGACCTCCTTGTGCCACCACCTAAAGGTTCTGCGGGACTTTTAGGGAGGTGAGACACATGGAGTCTTCACTGAATCGGGCCCTGCCACAGTGACTCCCCACAAAATACTGGTTGATGTTATTATGTACTTATTCTGGAGTTAGAAGAAGGGGCAGGAACATTCTGTTTGGCTTTGTGAGTGGAAGTGGCTGTGCCGGTTCCCATGTGGTCCAGAGGCCTCAGGAGGGTGTGGAAAGATCTCAACTGTTCCGCAGCAGGACAGGAGCTCTGGGGTTTAACTGACCTGCACATAGCCACCCTCGTACCCTCCTCAAGTGTGAACCAGGAGGCCCTAGCCTGCTCTGCATCCTGCCAGGGACCTTTCATCAGCGGCTGACTCCACTCCCTGACTTGTGGCCCCAGATTACCGGGGATCAGAATACCCGAGGGTGGCTGGTTCCTACCCCTGGCTGATGGCTGAGAACAGCTGGGTCCTGAAGGCCCGGCCAGACCTATTTGTGGGCAGGCAAAGCATATCCAAGCCGAGATGTTGGAGAGAATTCGAGAAAAACAGCCCCATCTCAGCTTCCATTCGCCAGGCTAGGGCCGGGCACAAACCCAGGCAGAACCGGGGAACTTCTATTCAAAGCAAAATGACCAACCAAGCTGTTGGGAGTTGAAGTGTGCTTGGATCTGAGCCAAGAGTTCCTGGGGGACTCAGTGGGGTGCTCAGGGGGTCCAGGATTCTCTCTTTGAAGGTGTGGGATTCTGAGGAGCCTGGGGCATGGACAGAGGACAGTGGCTTCAGTGACCTGACCAAAGGGCATCTTTGGGAGAGCTGTTTCTGTCACTCTCCCAGAACAGTGCAGGTGGTGCTCACTGGGCAGCCGAGCCCTCTGAGGACTCAGGGTGAGACTGCTCTAGGCGTGAGGCATGTGTGCACAGGCTGGGGGTGGGAGAGTCAAGTTAGGATCAGCCTGTATGTGTCTCTGCCCCTCCCAGGCCACCCCAAGGCTTTGGCACCTTCTTCCCCACCCATCCATTCCTCTCCAGCTTCAGTCCTTTACACTGAAGTGGACTTTTAAAAATAGGTAAAGCACATGGTACTCAGTGAAGTTTCCCATCCTGCCCTGCCCCCCACTCTCCTCTGCAGGGCATCGTGCACAGGTCCTTACTGAGGCAGTACGTGTGTATCAGGCATACAGGTCAATATTCTCCTTTTCTGGCCTTTTTTGGTGGCAGACTCCTCTGAGTCTGGAAAACTCTGGGTTACTCCCTAAAATAAGGCATGCACACACACAGAATTAGTGTATAATTTCAGGGGTTTACTCTATGACCACTTTTGTCCTGCTCAGCAAGGGGTTCTGGCTGTGACTTGCAGCAACTGGGTCTGACCCCTATTTTTTCTCCTTAACACTGTCTGCCCACATTCACACATCCCTCACCTACCTAGATCTTCGCAAGATTTCATCGGAGGCGAGCTTTGAAGGCCTTGACAAAAGAGCTTTAGCAAAACAGCCATTTTGTGCCTTCCTTCAGTAACTTCCTATTATATTGAGACCAAAATAAAATCTCAACTCTTAGAATGGCTTGGAAGGCCCTTGACTCCTGCTGTCCCTGAACGTCCCTCCTGGTCTCATCCCACCATTCTCACCTTCTGCCCACGCAGCTCTGGCCACAGCGACCTTCCTTCTGTTCCTTATTGAACTTGTCAGAGCCAGGTCTCCCATCAGGGTCTTTGCTTCAGCAGCTCCCTCTGCCTGGAAAACTGTTTCCCCTGATGGCAGAACCCCTCCCCTGGTTCCCTCTGGGTCAGCCCCCAGGTTGTGGCTCCAGGAGGCCCTCCCCAGCCACCCCTTCTCATGGCATGTCCCTTCCACAGTACCATCCCATCCACGGTCCTCAGGGCACTTACCACTCTGAAGTTATTTTACTTCTTTAGCCATTTGCTGTCTTCCCCTACTAGGATGTGAACTCCCATCTCCAGCACTGCAGAATGGGGCCTGGCACAACCTAGGCACTCAGTAAATGTCTGTGGACTGAATAAAGGATCTCAGTGGAGGTTAGATAAGAATCTGGACTCCCCCCACCCCCAACCCCCCACCCCCAAAAAAAGGATCCGGACTCCCTTCTCCATCCCACCAAAGCAGCCCCAGGCAATCTCTGGCTCCTGTTCTAGGCAAAATTCCGGCCTCTCCCTCATTTCTCTATTCCCAGATGTCCTACCCTTTTCCCAGACTTCTGGGGCCCCTCCTTACCAATCAGCATCTAACAAAAACTCTTTTGTGATTTTATGCCTGGAAGATTTAATCTGAGTCAATTTGGCTTCTCCAGCTCTGGCTCAGTGGAGTCCAAAGGTCTGATCAGCGTTTCCAGTGGACCAGCCAGCAGCTCCGCTGTCTGAGGGCTTGAGCTCCACCCCGGGCGGACCAAGGGTACTGACGGAGGATGGTCCGAGGCTTGCTCCCTGAGCTGCCATTCCTGGGTCTTGGGGAAATAGACGAACACCAACCAGATAAGAGCAAAGCCTATTTATTCAGAGCTTGTTACATCAAGGGAGTCAGTCAGCCATGGTCACTTGTTCTCAAAGAGACTGAAGGTCAGGCAGAGGGGTGGGAAAGCTTTATTTATAGCAGGAAAAAGGGAAGGATTCCGATGTGCCTTCTCTGCAGGCTGTCTGCCTGGGTAAGCTGTAAAGGCAGGTACCTAGAAGCCAGGCATCCTGTGTGACTGGTTGGGGGTGCGTATTTGGCCATTTACTGTCTTCCACATTGTTTGGCTCTAAGTTGTAATGTGGACAAAACTTGGGGAAGTTGACCGTTCTGGCCATTTTGAGCCAATTGTTACAGAAAGTTCACGTTTCGCTTTCTGAATTGTAACTAGAGATAGTCTTCTTACAGATGTGACCTATGGATAGCCTGGGTGTTTTCTTGTTGATGAGGAGTTGGTTTGCTGGGCAGGTTTCTGCAGGTCATGGGTTGGAATTCTGTTTTTCCATCTGCTCTGGCCACTGCCTGTGTGTTCAGTCTCTTAGTCCACGGTGCAGATCAGTTTCTCGTTGTCTCCTCTTTCCCTCCCTTCAAGATGGGAACATCTTGGGGTGGGAGAATCATCACCATTCTGATTTCCTTCATTCAGCAGCTTTCTGGCAAAGGCCTTGGCTGTGGGAGGAATCTCGGTGAGAGGTGCAGGCTGAGCAGGACTGGCCAGACATCTCTCATGGGATTTGTTCTGCAGGGGGATTCTCAGTTGGGAAGGCTTTGTGGTCAGTGTGGTGCTTCAGGAGTGGGATTGCTATAGATGGGAACTGGGGAGAGACGGGGTGGGGGAGACTCTTGGAAGGGAATACGATGAGGCAGGGGCAGATGGAGGGGCCTAGGGTAGTCACTTTCTCTCTGCCGCTGGGAGGCAGACATGGCATATGCGTGAAGGTGCTGTGTGAGTTGTGAAGTTTCGGCGTGAGGGAAGGCGGTGGGAATCGCCTGGAAAGGGCCTCTCTCAAAACAAGGAGACTGAATGTACCTAGGCAGCAATAATTGTAATACCAGCAGAAGGGTTCCTGGCTGGCTCAGTCATAGAGCATATGACCCTTAATCTCAGGGTTGTGAATTCAAGCTCCACGTTAGAGCCTGGTTAAAAAATTAAAAAAAAAAAAAAATACTACCATTTACTGAGTTGAAGCCGCTGCTCTGAGCCTGCCAAGAACCCCTTTCACAGCCCGGTGAGGTAGTTACTATTATCATCTACATACTGCAGGTGAGATCCCCGAGGCACAGACAGGCCAGTTAAGGAACTTGCCCTAAGTGCCAGAGGGGAGAGAATGCTTAGATGTGTGCTTTGCACAAGATCAGCAACAATCATGCGCCTTCAAATGCTGCTTCCTTTTTTTTTTTTTTTTTTTTTTTTTTAAGATTTTATGTATTTATTCAGAGACAGAAAAAGAGGCAGAGGGAGAAGCAGGCTCCTCAATGAGCAGGGACCCCAACATGGGGCTTCATCCCAGGTCCCCGGGATCATGACCTGAGCTGAAGGCAGACGCTTTACCATCTAAGCCACCCAGGCACCCTCAAATGCTGCTTTCTGATTCAAGGTCTTTGTCCACGACGTGCATTCCAATGCATCACTCACAATTAGCTATAATAAAAATCGGACCTCACTAAGTGTGAGGAAGCATCCTAACATTTGCAAGTATTAACTCATTTAATGTTAGTATATCAGCCTCTGAGGTAAGGAATGTGATTATCATTTCCATTTTATGGAGGAGAAAACTGAGGAGCTATGTGGCACGGCCTATGCCTCCATCCCTGGGGTCTGCACATCTACCACCGTGCTACCACCTCCTGTCAACAAGCAGGACCATGACTCCGCCATCAAGCCCTGACCCCCACAGTGCTCCACGGCTAGGAGTTAACCCAAAGTCAGTGCTTCTCGCCTTTCTGGACACTCTCCCCAGAAAAACATGCATGTGCACACACACCAACACCCCTTAGGAAATTCGGATACCCCCTCAAATCTTTCCATGGCAAGTGGGTGATGGGGGAAGACTCTGGGGGTGAATGCTCCAGCCAGGGGGTATTCTGCAGTTTGGAACAAAAAAGGTCAACAAAAAGTCAAAAAGACTTTGAATTCTAAGAGATTTACTTTATTGAGAAAATGGAAATGAAATTCTACAGCTACTTTTATTTACTTCACTAGAAAACAGCCTGTTCAGGGCACCTGGGTGGTTCAGTCCGTTAAGCATCTGCCTTCAGCTCAGGTCGTAATCCTGGAGTCCTGGGATTGAGCCCCAGGTCAGGCTCTCTGCTTGGTGGGCAATCTGCTTCTTCCTCCCCCTCTGCTCCTCCACCCTCTCCCTACTTGTGCACACACGCTCTCTCTGTCATACTAATACATAAAATCTTAAAAAAAAATTAAAATTAAAAAAAGAAAGAAAACAGCCTGTCCTGAGAGTCCCCATCTTTGGATAAACTTAATTACCCAACATGTCTCACACATCTAGCCAGCTGGACACTGCTGGAGAAAATCTCTTAATTCTGCCAATTTATGCCAATGCACATTTATGGGGTCTAATCCCAGCTGGGTCTTTAACACAGCTTGGCAGCTCTTATTTGTACCAGATAAACACTCACACCCATGCTCACAATGGCCACTCCAACCTGTCTATAATGACTCTTTGATCTTTAAGAGTTTTCATGTGTTAGAAGCACAAATGCACAAATTTTAATTCACATCCGCCAGGACTTTTATCCAGTTCCTCCCTCTACTTGGCCTCTTGACCCTTTATTTTGTTTGTTTATTTGGATAATTATTGATTTAGAGGCTAACATGCCTGGCACTGGGCTGGGCTCTAGGCCCCTACCATGGTCTCTCTTCCCATGCAGTTTACAGCCCAGAGAGAACATTCCACATATAATTACAAATATGATGAGGGACACTAAAAGGAAAGCAGAGAGACTGTCAAATGTGTTGATGTGGAGGTTTCAGGAAGGCCTCCCTGAGGAAGTGGCATTTCAAGCTGAGTCCCAAAGGATGACAAGTCAGTTTGGAATGCTTTGGGTTGCACACAACAGAAAATCCTACCAACAGTGAAACCATAAAGATGTTTATTATTTCCTTAAGAAGCCTGGAAGCAGAGTTTCAGGGCTTTTAGTTGGCTCAACAATATCAAGGGCCATGAGTGGATATCCCTTCTTGTTTTTCCTTTCAGCCATAAGAGGGTTGCCATAGATTCAAGTGTAACTTCCTTACATAACATCATCTCAAAGCCCAAAAAGAGGAGAAAGGGCTCTGGTTCCCATGCAGCTCTCTTTCAAATGGGCACAAAAATTCATCCACAAATTCCCAGGAGTTTTCCTCTTGTGTTATTTTCTCCCAAAAATGGGTCATAGGCCCACCTCAGGCACAGAGAGAAGGGGTTTCCCTGACTGACTCAGACCAATCAGGATTGATCCCATAGCACAGTGAGGACCCCACCCTTCCTGAAGCTATTCCTGCCTGTTGGATCCCTCAAATCAAAGGGTCTACCAATTCTGGATTCGGACACCTAGCTATTATGTAAATAATAAATATGTCTGAATGCCAATAAAAATAAATTTTTAAAAGTCATCTTAATGAGAGAAGTAACAAGATCTGAGGAATTGCTGAATTGAGATGCTGAGATACTGGAGAGGATGGGAAAGCGGAGAAGTGAAGCCTCCTCCAGAGGCTAGGGTGGAAATTTCAAAGTCAGGTGGTTCCAACTGCTAGTGCCCTCAGGAGAGGGCAAAAGAATAAGTTCTATTTAGAGGAAGACAATATTATCTTGAACGTCAGGGTGTTTCTATAAATAATTTTCTAAAACAATGTCTAGTACACAAAGATAACCCAAGGATTTCAGCACAAGTAAGAACAGTAGGTACAGGGGCGCCTGGGTGGCTCAGTGGGTTAAGCCGCTGCCTTCGGCTCAGGTCATGATCTCAGGGTCCTGGGATTGAGTCCCGCATCGGGCTCTCTGCTCAGTGGGGAGCCTGCTTCCTCCTCTCTCTCTGCCTTCCTCTCTGCCCACTTGTGATCTCTCTCTGTTGAATAAATAAATAAAATCTTAAAAAAAAAAAAAGAACAGTAGGTACAGTAGGTAATAGAAATAGACTCACAGGGTCTCCAGATACTGAGATGACTAGCATAGATTACAAAACTATTATGCTTATTATGTGCAAGGAATAAAAGCCAAGGATGGAAAATTTGGTTGGGAAATAGAAATTTTTAAAAATGATATTGTAGGGGCATCTGGGTGGCTCAGTGGGTTAGGCCTGTCTTCGGCTCAGGTCATGGTCCCGGGATCCTGGGATCAAACCCCGCATTGGGCTGTCTGCTCAGCAGGGAGCCTGCTTCTTCCCTCTCTCTCTGCCTGCCTCTCTGCCTGCTTGTGAGAGTTTATCCACTGTCAAGTGGATAAACGGAATCTTTAAAAAAAAAAAAATGATATTGTAAATATTAAACAGGAAAAAAATGTAAATTCTGGAACTTAAAACCCAGTACCCCAAATTAAGAACTGAGAGTTTTTCCAGCAGGTTAGAGATAGCAGAAAGGAAAATTAATGAACTGGAATATATAGGTTAGAAGAAAATACCCAGAATGATGCATAATGGAGTAAAAAGAAAGAAAATGGAGAGGAGTGGGTAAGAAACGTGGATGTCATAATGAAAAGTTCTAAGAAGCATCCGAAAGGAAAGGAATGGACATAGGCAATATTTGAAGGAAAAAAATGGGTAAAAAATTTCCAGAATTGAAGAAACACATTAAATCGTACATTTAAGAATCTAACGACTCCTAAGCAGGAAAAATAAAAAAGAAACTCACTGCCTTATACATTAGTGAAATTGCAGAAAACCGAAGAGAAGGAGAAAATAGTAAAAGCAGTCAGAATAAAACAGACAAATCACCTTTAAAAGCCACAAGATTTAGAGGACCCACACTTCCCTATTTCAGAACTTACTATGGAGCTACAGTAATCAAGCCAGTGTGGTGTTGGCATAAGGGTAGACACACAGGTCAGTAGAACAGAATTCAGAGCCCAGGAAAAAATCCTTACATTTAATGGCCAATTGATTTTCAATACCAGTGTCAAAAATTCAATAGGGAAAAAACAGTTTTTACAGCAATCAGTTCTGGGACAACTGTATATCCATTTACAAATAAATAAAAGTGGACCCCCGCCTCATGTAATATACAAATATTAACTCAAAATGGAACAAAGATCTAAGTGTAATAGCTAAAAATATAAAAATCTTAGATGAAAACAAACACAGAAGTAAACCTTTGTGACCTCAGGTTAGGCAATGGTTTTCTAAACTTTTTTTAAAAAGATTTTATTTATTTATTTGACAGACAGAAATCACAAGTAGTCAGAGAGGCAGGCACAGAGAGGGGGAGGCAGGCTGCCCACCAAGCAGAGAACCCGATTCGGGGCTTGATCCCAGGACCCTGGAATCACGACTGGAGCAGAAGGCAGAGGCTTTAACCCACTGAGCCACCCAGGCGCCCCAAGCAATGGTTTTCTAGATAGGACATCAAAAGCATAAACAATTAAAGTAAAAATGGAGGGGGGGTGGTGCCTTTAATAAATAAATAAATAAACAAATAAATAAAATAAAATTTATTTTTAATAAAAAAACAAAAATAAAATCTTTAATAAATAAATAAAATCTTTAAAAAAAGAAAGAAAAGTAAAATTAGAGGGGCGCCTGGGTGGCTCAGTGGGTTAAAGCCTCTGACTTCGGCTCAGGTCATGATCTCAGGGTCCTGGGATCAAGCTCTACATCAGGCTCTCTGCTCAACGGGGAGCCTGTTTCCTCCCCCTTTATCTGCCTGCCTCTCTGCCTACTTGTGATCTCTGTCAAATAAATAGCCTACTTGTGATCTCTGTCAAATAAATAAATAAAATCTTTAAAAAAAAAGTACAAATAGATTGATTAGACTGTATGAAAATTTGAAGCTTTTGTGCTTCAAAGGATACCATCAAAAAAGTGAAAAGAAAGGGCACCTGGATGGCTCAGTCAGTAGGGCATGCAACCCTTGATCTCAGGGTCATAAGTTCGAGCCCCATGTTGAGGGTAGAGTTTATTATTTATGATAATCAACCATATACTAAGCCATAAAGCTAGTTTCAACAAGTCTAAAGAATTAAAATCATTTAGCACTATTTAGCCACAACACAATTATGCTAGAAATATAAAACAAAAGGACAGCTAGAAAACCCCAGAAAATTATTTGGCAATAAAACAATATATTTCTAAATAATTCATAAATGAAAAAAAAATTTAAATAATTCATGAATTAAAGAAGAAATTATAATAAAATTACAAAGTCTGAAATAAATAATTTAAAAACATTACATATCAAAAGTTGTGGGATACAAGCTATTCTCTTGATGGAAATTTATAGCCTTATATAGTTAAATCAGAAAAGAAGAAAATATAAAAACTAATGAACTAAATATGCATCAAAAAGTAGAAAAGAACAGCAAATTAAACTTGTAGAAATGGGGAAATAACAAAAATAATTGAAAGCATACATACACACAATAGAATAAAAATAAAACAAGATGGTACTTTGAGAAGACTAATAAAACTGATAAACCTTTGGTGAAATGAAATAGAAGAGAGAGAGAGAGAGACAGACAGAAGGCTGGAATGAACCCTGTCAGGAATGAGAAACAAGGCATTACTATAGTCCCTGCAGATCCTTAGAAGAAACCAAGAGAATATTATGAACTTTAAGCTAAAGCATTGGAAAATTTTTATGGAATGGACAAATTCCCAAGGGGAAAAAGAGAGTTTATAAAATACCCAAGAAGAGGGGCGCCTGGGTGGCTCAGTGGGTTAAAGCCTCTGCCTTCGGCTCAGGTCATGATCCCGGGGTCCTGGGATCGAGCCCCGCCTCGGGCTCTCTGCTCAGCAGGGAGCCTGCTTCCTCCTCTCTCTCTCTCTCTACCTGCTTCTCTGCCTACTTGTGATCTCTATCTGTCAAATAAATAAATAAAATATTTAAAAAATAAAATAAAATAAAATAAAATACCCAAGAAGAAACAGGAATTCTGAATAGACCAATAACTCAAAAGAGCTGAAACCCTAGTTTAAAAATTTTGGTTAAGTATCTGCCTTCGGCTCAGGTCTTGACTCTGGGGTCCTGGGATGGAGTTCCCTATCAGGCTTCCTGCGCAGTGGGGAGTCTCCTTCTCCCTCTGCTTCCCCCCCATTCATGCTTTCTTCTCTTGCTAACTCTCTCTCAAAATAATAAATAAGTAAATCTTAAATAAAGAAAGATGGAAAAATATTTCCCTACAAACAGGTTCCAGGCCCACATGGCTTCATCAGCAACTTCTATCAAATATTTATGGAAGATATAAGTCAATATTGTACAAACTCTTTCAGAGAAAAGAAGTAATTAATTTTGAGCCTAGTACAATGTCACACACACACACACACACACACACACAAACACACACATTTTAAAAATAGATGTATTGGGGCGCCTGGGTGGCTCAGTGGGTTAAAGTCTCTGCCTTCCACTCAGGTCGTGATCCCAGGGTCCTGGGATCAAGCCCCACATCGGGCTCTGTGCTCTGCAGGGAGCCTGCTTCCACCAATCTCTCTCTGCCTGCCTCTCTACTTACTTGTGATCTCTGTCTGTCAAATAAATAAAATCTTTAAAAAAAAATAAAAATACATGTGTTTTTAAAGTTTTCAAAGAAAGAGAAGATGGAGGACTTAGGAGAACTCTAAGCTCACCTTGTCCCATAGATACAACTAGATAACACATCAGTGTAAATAACCTAAAACTTTCTATATCTTACTATGTTTTGACGTCCTAGAAAAACCCTTTCCCGGCTTGGGAGAGACAATTCTTAAGAGATGGCAAAGGGCCCAGCTGGGAGCATCATCCAGGGCCGTCTCTTCTCTGTCCGGCCCCTGCAACCCAGGAGGCAATACTCCTCTGCCTTAATCATCCCAGGGCCAGGTGCCAGGCAACTAGGGACCAACCCTGGAGCCCAAAGCTGGCCAAAATTACTCAACTAGCCAGTCCTACACCCTTCCCTGACTTTTCCCCAGAAACCCCTGTAAAGGCCTAAATATTCCCACATCCCACTGTTTTCTGCCTCCTGACCACCCTGGTGTCTTTCCAATGTGGCCCTGTAAAATTTATTTTTTTCTTTTAAGATTTTAATTACATATTTGTCAGAGAGAGATACAGTGAGAGAGGGAACACAAGCAGGGGGAGTGGGTGAGGAAGAAGCAGGCTCCCTGCTGGGCAGGGAGCCCAATGTGGGGCTCCATCCCAGGACCCTGGGATCACGACCGGAGCCAAAGGCAGACACTCAACTACTAAGCCACCCACGCATCCCCCAATTTTTTTTTTAATTAGCAAAAGGTGGATTTGTGTCTCCTGTCTCTAGGACCTGTGCATTCTGGGGGGCTCCCCCCGCTCTCTTCTGTCTTCTCTGTGGCTGCATCTAACCAACCACCTCATATAAACCATAAACATAAAATATGTACTTCTATTTATTTATTTATTTTAAAAAAGATTTTATTTATTTATTTGACAGAGATCACAAGTAGACAGAGAGGCAGGCAGAGAGAGGAAGGGAAGCAGGCTCCCTGCTGAGCAGAGCACCCGATGCGGGGATTGATTCTCAGACCCTGGGATCATGACCTGAGCCAAAGGCAGAGGCTTTAACCCACTGAGCCACCCACGTGCCCCAAATATGTACTTTTTAAAAAGATTTTCTTTATCTATTTGAGAGAGAGAGGGCATGAGAGAGGGGAGGATCAGAGGGAGAAGCTGACTCCCCGCTGAACAGGGAGCCCAATGCAGGGCTCAATCCCAGGACTCCACGATAATGACTCTAGCTGAAGGCAGATGCTTAATTGACTGAGCCACCCAGGTGCCCCAAAATATGTAATCTTGATACCAAAACCTGATACGCTATGGAAGAAGAAAAATTACAGATAAATCTCATTCATGAAAAATGACACAAAAATTCTCAAGGAAATATTAGGAAGCTGAATTCAGCAATATGTAAAAAAGAATGCCACAGGGGCACTGAGTGGCTCAGTGGGTTAAGGCCTCTGCCTTCAGCTCAGGTCATGATCCCAGGGTCCTGGGATCGAGCCCCATATTGGGCTCTCTGCTCAGTGGAGAGCCTGCTTCCTCCTCTCTGCCTCCTTGTGATTTCTGTCAAATAAATAAATAAATCTTAAAAAAAAAAAAAAAAAGAATGCCACATCATGTTTATTACAATTTTAGTAATGTAAGCTAAGTTTAATTTTAAAAATATCAATGAATGAATTCACCACGTTAACAAACCAAACAAGAAAAATCACAGGTCATCTCCATAGCTGCAGGAAAAATATTTAATAAAAAAAAATTGACATATATTAATGATACAAAACTCTTAGCGAGGGTGCCTGGCTGTCTCAGTTGTTAAAGCATGTGACTCTTTATCTCAGGGTCGCGAGTTCAAGCCCTATGTTGGGGTACAGATTACTTTAAAAAAATAAACAAAACAAAACTAAACTCTTAGTGAACTAGGACTGAAAGGGGACTTTTTTTTTTTTTAAAGATTTTATTTATTTATTTGACAGAGAGAGATCACAAGCAGGCAGAGAGGCAGGCAGAGAGAGAGGAGGAAGCAGGCTCCCTGCTGAGCAGAGAGCCCCATGCGGGGCTCGATCCCAGGACTCTGAGATCATGACCTGAGCCGAAGGCAGCGGCTTAACCCACCGAGCCCCCCGCGCGCCCCCAAAAGGGGAGGTTTTGTTTTGTTTATTTTTTTAAAGATTTTATTTATTTATTTGACAGAGAGAAATTACAACTACACTGAGAGGCAGGCAGAGAGAGAGAGAGAGAGAAGGAAGCAGGCTCCCTGCTGAGCAGAGAGCCCGATGTGGGACTCGATCCCAGGACCCTGAGATCATGACCTGAGCCGAAGGCAGCGGCTTAACCCACTGAGCCACCCAGGCGCCCCAAAAGGGGACTTTCTTAATAGGACAAAGGATACTACAAAGCACCAGTAGCAAACATCATGTTAATGGTGAAATGTTGAAAGCTTTTCCTTTGAGGTCAGTGATTTATTATGGTATAGCAAGTTACCTCAACACTTCGTGGACTAAAACAACAAATGTATATATTATCTCATGGATTCTGTGCTTTAGGAATTTGGAAGTGACTTAACTGAGTGGCTCTGGCTCAGGGTCTCTCATAAGTTGCAGTCAAGAAGTGAGCTGGGGCTATAGCCATTTGAAGACTTGACCGGGGTCAGAGGACCCCTTTGAGGCCACTCACATGACTGTTAGCAGGAGGCCACAGTTCTTTACTTGTTGGCTGGAGTCCTCAGTTTCTCACCATAGACCTCTTCTCACAAGATGGGAAGTGGCTTCCCCTAGAACTAGTTTCCATGAGAGAGAGGCAAATGTCCCCATGTCTTTTATGTCCTAGTCTCACAAGTGACATACTTTTACCACGCTCAATTGGTCACACAAACAATATGAGGGGGGACTACATGAGGGTGTGAAGACCAGTAGAAGGTATTGACATTGAGGGCCATCTGGAAGGCTGGCTACCACATAAGATCAGGATGCCCTCTATCTCCACTTCCCATCAACATTACTTAGAGGTCTATTCAGAGTAGTAAAAAAGAAAAAGAAAAAAAAGAAAGAAAGGAAAGAAAAAGAAGTAAAAGGCAAAATGATTGGGGTACTGGTTGGCTCAGTCAGTACTGCATGCAACTTTTGATCTCAGGGTCATGAGTTTAAGCCCCATATTGGGCATGGAGCCTACGTTAAAAAAAAGAAAATGCAGGGGCAAAAGGATTAGAATGAAGGCGTAAAAATATTGATATTTACAGAGAATGACTATGTGTGCCGAAAATCCCAAAGACTCCACATCTTTCCCTCTCATAGCCAACCTCAGGGTGCCAAAGTAACAGCTTTCACCTTGCTCGTCACAAGCCAATTCCACTGACAGCACGTTCCACTAAGGGGGAGATAAAGATCCTCAGGGGATGGGCAAGATTTCTCTGTAAAAAAATGGAAGCTATGTAAAAAAGACAATAAAGGGTAAGTCTTCAGATTTTTTTTTTTTTTTTAAGATTTTACTTATGTATTTGACAGAGAGAAAGAGAGAGACAGCACAAGTAAGGCTGTCGGTTTAAGTGTCTGTTTTCAGCTCAGGTCATGATCCCAGGGTCCTGGGATCGAGCCCCACATCAGGATCCCTGCTCAGTGAGGAGCCTGCCTTTCTCACTCCCTTTGCCGCCGCAAACCCTGCTTGTGCACTCTCTCTCAAATAAAGAAATAAAATCTTACCCCCAAAAGAACAGTTATGTGCAAGGCCTTATGTGGATATGTTTTCATTTCTCTTGGGTAGATACCAAAGAGTAGAATTTCTGGGTCATATGGTAAATATGTTTAGCCTTTTGAGAAGCTGTCAGTTTTCCAAAGTGACTATCATTTTTTGTTCCTGCCAGCAATGTTTGAGGCTTCCCATTTCCTCACACCTTGCCAACATTTGCTATTGTCTGATTTTTTAGATTATAGTCATTTTGGTGGGTGTGACAAGGTTTGCACATAGTTTGGATTTCCATGTCTCTATCATTAATGATACTGAGCATGTCATCATATGCTTATCAGCAATTTTTATACCTTTTAGGTGAAATGTCCATTCAAATTTTTGCCCATTTTCTAATTGGATTGTTTGTTTTATTACTGAGGTGTGAGAGGTCTGATATTCTCTTCTGGATATACACCCATGTTATTTTTCATCAGAATTGTCACTTTTTTTTGGGTGGGGGGAGAGAAAGAGAAAGAGTAGCATAGGGGCCGAGGTAGAGAGAATTTTTTTTTTAAGATTTTATTTATTTATTTTATAGAGATCACAAGTAGACAGAGAGGCAGGCGGGGGGTGGGGGGAGCAGGCTCCCTGCTGAGCAAAGAGCCTGATGTGGGGCTCCATCCCAGGACCTTGAGATCATGACCTGAGCCGAAGGCAGAGGCTTAATCCACTGAGCCACCTAGGTGCCCTGAGAATCCTTTATTTTTAAAAAAATATTTTTATTTATTTATTTGACAGACAGAGATCACAAGTAGGCAGAGAGGCAGGCAGAGAGAGAGAGAGAGAGAGGAGGAAGCAGGCTCCCTATTGAGCAGAGAGCCCGATGTGGGGCTCAATCCCAGAACCCTGGGATCATGACCTGAGCTGAAGGCAGAGGCTTTAACTCACTGAGCCACCAAGGCGCTCCATTTTTTTTCTTTAAACATTTTATTTATTGGGTGCCTGGGTGGCTCAGCTGGTTAAGCAACTGCCTTCAGCTCAGGTCATGATCCTAGAGTCCTGGGATAGAGTCCCGCATCAGGCTCCATGCTTGGCAGGAAGTCTGCTTCTCCCTCTGACTATCTCCCCTCTCATGCTCTCTTTGTCTCACTCTCTCTCTCTCAAGTAAATAAATAAAATCTTAAAAAAAAAAAAAAGATCTTATTTATTTGACAGAGAGAAACCTAGCAAGAGCAGGAACACAAGCAGGGGGAATGGGAGGAGAAGAGGGCTTCCTGCAGAGCAGGGAGCCTGATGCAGGGCTTGATCCCAGGACCCTGGGATCATGAGCTGAGCCGAAGGCAGTTGCTTAACAACTGAGCCACGCAGGTGCCCCCAAAGAGAGAATCTTAGGCAGTGCAGCGCAGCATGCAGAGCAATGTGGGACTTGATATCATGACCCTGAGATCATGACCTGAGCCAGAATCAAGAGGTGGATGTATAACTCCTGGGTATTTACTCTAAAGATACAAATGTAGTGATCTGAAGGGGCATGTGCACCCCAATGTTTATAGCAGCAATGTCCATAATAGCCAAACTATGGAAAGAGCCTAGATGTCCATAACAGATGAATGGATAAAGAAGATGTAACACACACACACACACACACACACACACACACACACACACACAAACTGGAATATTATGCAGCCATCAAAAAGTGAAATCTTGCCATTTGCAATGACATGGATGGAACTAGAGGCTATTATGCTGAGCGAAATAAGTCAATTGGAGAAAGACAATTATCATATGATCTCCATGATATGAGAAATTTGAGAAACAAGACAAAAGGGAAGGGAGGGGAAAATGAAACAAGACGAGACCAGAGATAGAGACAAACCATAAGAGACTCAATCTCAGGAAACAAACTGAGGTTTGCTGGAGTGGAGGAGGTTGGAAGGAATGGGGTGGCTGGGTGATAGACACTGGGGAGGGTATGTGTTGTGGTGAGCACTGTGAATCATGTAAGACTGATGAATCACATACCTGTATCCCTGAAACAAATAACACATTATATGTTTAAAAAAAAAAAAAAAAAAAAAGAGCGGCACCTGGGTGGCTCAGTGGTTAAATCCTCTGCCCAGGTCATGATCTCAGAGTCCTGGGATCAAGCCCCACATCGGGCTCTCTGCTCAGCGGGGAACCTGCTTCCTCCCCTCTCTTTGCCTGCCTCTCTGCCTACTTGTGATCTCTGCCTGTCAAATAAATAAATAAAATCTTTAAAAAAAAAAAAAAAGAGCTGGATACTTAACTGACTGAGCCACCCAGGTGCCCCTTTAGCCACTGAATTTACAGGAATTTGTTACAGCACCTATAACAAATGAATACAGACAGCATTAGTCTAAATTTTTTTTTAATTTTATTTATTTAACAAAGACAGACAAAGAGAGTGTGAGAGAGAGCGAGCACAAGTAGGGGGAGTAGCAGAGGGAGAAGGAGAACCAGGCTCTCCACTGAGCAGGGAGCCCGATGCGGGGCTCAATCCCAGGACCCTGGGACCATGACCTGAGCCGAAGGCAGATGCCCAACCAACTAAGCCACCCAGGTGCCCCTTAGTCTAAATTTTTTTTTTTTAATTTTAAACTGGGACGCCTGGGTGGCTCAGTTGGTTAAGCAGCTGCCTTCGGCTCAGGTCATGATCCCAGCGTCCTGGGATCGAGTCCCACATCGGGCTCCTTGCTCCGCAGGGAGCCTGCTTCTCTCTCTGCCTCTAGCCTGCCATTCTGTCTGCCTGTGCTTGCTCTCTCTCTCTCTCTGATAAAAAAAAAAAAAAAAAATTTTAAACTTATTTTAGAGGGACAGCATAGTGGGGAGGGGTAAGGGAAGAGGGAGAGAGTCGTAAGCAGACTACACACTGAGTGTGGTGTCTGGGTCTTTATGTGGAGTGTGGGTCTTTATCTTATAACCCAGAGATCACAACTTGAGCTAAAACCAAGAGTCTGACCCTTAACCAACTGTGTCACCCAGGTACCCCTCTAAATTTTTATTTAAATTTAATATTATACACACCATCTACTCAATAAAAATTTCCAGGCTTTCACAGCACCTTACCAAAGGTATTATTACTATTATTATTTTTTTTTTAAGATTTTATTTATTTATTCAACAGAGAGAAATCACAAGTAGACGGAGAGGCAGGCAGAGAGAGAGAGAGGGAAGCAGGCTCTCCGCTGAGCAGAGAGCCCGATGCGGGACTCGATCCCACGACTCTGAGATCATGACCTGAGCCGAAGGCAGCGGCCCAACCCACTGAGCCACCCAGGCGCCCCTTACCAAAGGTATTAGGAGAAACTAAACTACCACTGTCAAAGATGTGAAGGATAGCAAATCATTCTGGGAAGGAGACCCAAGACCAGAGTGTAGTTGTGTTTAAGAGACAAATTCTAGGGGCGCCTGGGTGGCTCAGTGGTTTGGGCTGCTGCCTTCGGCTCGGGTCATGATCTCAGGGTCCTGGAATTGAGCCCCGCATCGGGCTCCCTGCTCCGCAGGAAGCCTGCTTCCCTCTCTCTCTCTCTCTCTCTCTCTCTCTGCCTGCCTCTCTGCCTACTTGTGATCTCTGTCTGTCAAATAAATAAATAAAATCTTTAAAAAAAAATAAAAAAAGAGACAAATTCTAGGGGCAAACAGCAGGACTGGTTCCTTCTGGAGGCTCTAGGGAAGAATCTTTTGCTTGTTTCTTTCAGTTTTTGGTTGCTGTTCACATCACTCCAAACTCAGCTTCGATAGTCAAATGCCTTTTCCCCTTTTGATGCCATATCTCACCCTGCCTCATTTTTTTTTTAAATGTTTTAAAAGATTTTATTTATTTATTTGATTGAAAGTGAGGGAGCACAAGAAGGGGGAGCAGCGGGCAGAGGGAGAGGAAAAAGCAGACTCCCTGCTAGTGCTGGATCCCAGGACACTGATATTATGACCTGAGCTGAAGGTAGATGCTTAACTGAGCCACCCAGACGCCCCATCCTGTCTCCTTCTTATGAGGACCTTTGTGATTTACATTCAGGGACTATTCAGATAATCCAAAATAATCTCCCCATCTAAAAGTCCATACTTTTTTTTTTTCAAAGATTTTATTTGTTTATTTGACAGACAGAGATCACAAGTAGACAGAGAGGCAGGCAGAGAGAGAGAGAGGGAAGCAAGCTCCCCACTGAGCAGAGAGCCCAATGAGGGACTCGATCCCAGGACCCCGAGATTATGACCCGAGCCAAAGGCAGCAGTTTAACCCACTGAGCCACCCAGGCGCCCCTAAAAGTCCATAATTTTAATCGCATTCTGCAAAGTCCCTTTTGCCATGTAAAGGTAACACTCACAGATTCCAGAAATTAGGACCTGGACATCTTTGGGGGCCATCCATCAGCTTACCACACTCTCCAGTACAAATATAGTACAATGTGAGTCACAAATACAAGTCACATTTATAATTCCAAATACTTTAGTAGTCATATTTTAAAAAGTCAAACATGGGGGGGGGTGCCTGGATGACTCAGTGGGTTAGGCCTCTGCCCTTGGCTCAGGTCATGACCTCAGGGTCCTGGGATAGAGCCCCACATTGGGCTCTCTGCTCAGCTTGGTGCCTGCTTCCCCCTCCCTCTCTGCCTACTTGTGATCTCTCTCTCTCTGTCAGATAAATAGAATCTTAAAAAAAAAGTCAAACATTGGGACGCCTAGGTGGCTCAATTGGTTAAATGGCTGCCTTCAGCTCAGGTCATGATCCCAGTATCCTGGGATCGAGTCCCGCATCGGGCTCTTTGCTCAGCAGGGAGCCTGCTTCTCTCTCTGTCTCTTCCTGCCACTCTGTCCTCATGTGCTTGCGCTCTCTCTCTAAGAAATAAATAAATAAAATCTTTAAAAAAAAAAAAAAAAGCCAAACATGGAATACTATCAAGCCATCAAAAACATTCATATTTTTGCAATGACATGGATGGAACTAGAGGGTAATTACGCCAAGCAAAATAAGTCAACCAAAGAAATACAATTATATGATCTCATTCATATGTGGAATTCAAGAAACAAAAGGAGATCATAGGAGAAGGGAAGGAAAAATAAAACAAGACAAAATCAGAGAAGGAGTGAAGCCATAAGAGACTCCTAATCGGGGCGCCTGGGTGGCTCAGTGGGTTAAGCCGCTGCCTTCGGCTCAGGTCATGATCTCAGGGTCCTGGGATCGAGCCCCGCATCGGGCTCTCTGCTCAGCAGGGAGCCTGCTTCCTCCTCTCTCTCTCTCTCTGCCTGCCTCTCTGCCTACTTGTGATCTCTCTCTGTCAAATAAATAAATAAAATCTTTAAAAAAAAAAAAAAAAAAAGAGACTCCTAATCATAGGAAACAAACTGAGGGTTGTTGGAGAGGAGGGGGGCTGAGGGATGGAGTAACTGGGTGATAGACATTAAGGAGAGCACATGATATAATTAGCACTGAGTGTTATATAAGATTGATGAATCACTGAACTCTACCTCTGAAGCCAATAACACATTATATGTTAATTAACTGAATTTAAATTTTTAAAAATAGAAAAATATTTAAAAAGTCAAACCCAAAGAACAAAAACACTAATTCAAAAAGATATATGCACTCCTATATTTACTCAGCATTATTTATAATAACCAAATTATGGAAGTAGCCCAAATGTCCATCAATAGATGGAATGAGGGCTGCCTGGGTGGCTCAGTCAGTTAAGCGTCTGCCTTCAGCTCAGGTCATGATCCCAGAGTCCTGGGATCAAGCCCTCCATCAGGCTCCCTGCTCAGTGGGAAGCCTGCTTCTCCTTTTCTCTCTCCCTCTGCTTGTGCTTGCAGGCACTCTCTCTCTCTCTAATAAACAAAATCTTAAAAAAAAGAACATTCTATAAAAAATAGATGAATGAATGTAGATGTATATGCAAGGCACGCACACACACACACACACACACACACACCCGGGAGTATTACTCAGCCATAAAAAAAGAATGAAATCTTGCCATATGCAACAACATGGATGGGTCTACAGAGTATAAAGCTAAGTGAAATAAATCAGAATCAGACAAATACCACACAATTTCATTCATGTGGAATTTAGGAAACAAAACAAATGATCAAAGAAAAAAAAGATAAACGAAAACTATACTGTTTCTTTAAATTTTTTTATTATGGGAGGGGTGCAGAAGGAGAGAGAGTATCTTAAGCAGGCTCCACACTCAGCACAGAGCCCGACAAAGGGCTCATCTCATAACTCTGAGATCATGACCTGAGCCCAAATCAAGAGCCAGACACCTAACTGACTAAGCCACCCAGGCATCCCCCAAAAAACCAACTGCTAACTATGGAGGATAAACTGATGGTTACCAAAGGGGACGTGCATGGGAATAGATAAAATAGTATACTTATCATGATGAGCAGGGAGTCATATCGAGAATTGTTGAATCACTATATTGTACACCTGAAACTAATTTAACACTTAAGTTAACTATCCTGGAATTAAAAAAAAAAAATCAAATGGGACAGATGAGAATAATTTCAATAATCTACTTCATTTAACATAATATACCCCAAATATCATTTCAACATGTAATCAATGCAAAAATTATTAACAAGATATCTGAGATACACTGCGTTCTTTTTTTTCATGCAGAGTCCTTGCAATCTGGTGTTCCTTACACTTAGAGGACTACGGCAGTTGAAACCAGCCACATCTCAAGTACTCAATACCCACAGTGACTGGTGGCTACTTTATTGGACAGCACGGCCATCTACTAAACTGGAAAGACACGAAATAACCATTCAGAGAAAGATTACAACAATGTGGGCTTTCTGTTTTTCATACTTACATAAAATACTCTGTACAGACTATTCTTTTTTTTTTTTTTTTTTTTTTAAAGATTTTTTTTTTTTTTCAGAGAGAGAGAGGGAGAGAGCGAGCATAGGCAGACAGAATGGCAGACAGAGGCAGAGGGAGAAGCAGGCTCCCTGCTGAGCAAGGAGCCGGATGTGGGACTCGATCCCAGGACGCTGGGATCATGACCTGAGCCGAAGGCAGCTGCTTAACCAACTGAGCCACTCAGGCGTCCCTGTACAGACTATTCTTAACGTTTGATACTGATCATTAGACAAGAGCCAAGACACTCTTTTTTTTTTTTTTTTTTTTTTTTTTTCCCAAGACAGAACTTGGGGGAGGACTGCCTTATAGATACCAAAATTTGTTATAAAGCTACAGACTGGGAGGGCCTGGGTGGCTCAGTTGGTTAAGTGTCTGATGTTGAGTCCTGAATGGGACTCTGCACTCAGTGGGAAGTCTGCTTCTCCCTCTCCCTCTGCCCCTTCCCCTGCTTATGCTCTCTCTCTCAAATGAAGTTTTTTTTTTTTTTTTTTTAAGATTTTGTTTATTTATTAGAGAGAGAGAGACTGTGAGCATAAGCAGGGGGAGCAGCAAAGGGAGAGGGAGAACCAGGCTCTCCGCTGAGGAGAGAGCCGGATGTGGGGCTTGATCGTAGGACCCTGGGATCATGACCTGAGAGGAAGGTAGATGCTCAACCCACTGAGCCACCCAGGCAGCCCTAAATAAAAAAAAGACTTAAAAAAAAGAAAAGCTATAGACTGTGGGAAAACCTGGGGTGGCTCAGTCAGTTAAGCATCCGACCCTTGATCTCAGCTCAGACCCTTGATCTCAGAGCGGATTTTGATCTAAAAGTGGTGAGTTCAAGTCCTGAATTGGGCTCCACGCTGGGCATAGAGCCTACTTAAGGACTGAGCCACCCAGGTGCCCTGGAGCCTACTTAAAACAAGAAAGAAAAAATGGAAAAAGCACTAAACATAATGACAATTACATTTCAATTTAAAAACATTTCATCACCAAAGACACTGTTAAGAGAGTGAAGAAGCAAAATATTTCCAATATATTACCTGTCAAAGAGTTTGTATCTGGAAGAACTACAAACATATATGGAAAAGTCAAACAGAAAAAAATATGCAAGAGACTTGAGAAGACATCTCACAGAGGACATCCAAATGGCCAATCAACACATAAAAAGTGTTTAACCTCATTTATAGATATGGAAATGCAAATTAAACCAAATACAAACAAACTTACCAGAATAGCTAAACACACAACCTTAAGAGTTGGTAAGAATGTGTAAAAGGAATTCTCAAACCCTGCGGATAGGAATAAAAATTAGTACAACCACTTTGGCATTATCTAGTTAAGCTGAGGAGACTGACTCAGTCATCCAACTCCTAGCTCCCCTGTATACCCAAGAGAAATGCACACATTTTTAAAAATTTTAGCATATTTGAAATAGTCTAAAATTGTAAACAAGCCAAATATCCATCAACAGTAATACAGATAATTATGGTATATTTCTAAAAGGAATTCTATGAAAATTAATGAACTATGGGTATATGGAAAAATGTGAATGCATGCTTAAAAAGCCAGACATACAAAAAATATGATCTAATTCCATTCTTTTTTAAGTTTTTTTTTTTTTTTTAATTGACAAAGAGAGATGCACAAGCAGGCAGAGAGCCAGGCAGAGAAGAGAGGGGGAAGCAGGCTCCCTGCTAAGCAGAGAGCCCAACATGGGGCTTGTTCCCAGGACCCTGAGATCATGACCTGAGCAGAAGGCAGAGGCTTAACCCACTGAGCAACCCAGGTATTTTTTTTTTTTCTTTTAAGATTTTATTTATTTGACAGAGAGAGAGCACAGGTAGGCAGAGTGGCAGGAAGAGGGTCTTAAGTGACTGTGCATTCTTCCTAATAACAAAAAGGTGGAAACATTCCAAATATCTATCAACAGATGAATAGATAAAGAAAATGTGGCATATCCATACAACAGAATATTATTCAGCCATAAAAAGAAATGAAGCTCTGCTACATGCTATAACATGGATGAACCTTGAAAACATTATGTTAAAAGAAATAAGCAAGACACAGAAGTACTTTCAATTTTTTTTAAAGATTTTATTTATTTATTTGACACAGAGAGAGATCACAAGTAGGCAGAGAGGCAGGCAGAGAGAGAGAGGGAAGCAGGCTCCCCACTGAGCAGAGAGCCCGATGCAGGACTCGATCCCAGGACCCTGAGATCATAACCTGAACCAAAGGCAGAGGCTTAACCCACTAAGTCACCAGGCACCCCAGAAATAATTCCATTATTGAAGTACTTGCATGAGGTTACTAAAATAAGCAAAGTCATAGAGACAGAAAGAGGATGAGAAGTTACTAAGGGCAGGGAGGAGGTGGCCAATAAAGCTTAAAAAAAAAAAAAAAAAACTAAACTAAATGATTGCTACATCTGTGGTGAGCACAGCACAAGGTATGAACTTGTCAAATCACCGTGCCATACACCTGAAACTATGCAACAGTGTGTGTCAACTCTATTAAAAAATAATTTTTTCAAAATGCCAAATGTTTGTTAAAAAAAAACCCATGGGGCACCTGGGTGGCTCAGTGGGTTAAAGCCTCTGCCTTCGGCTCAGGTCATGATCCCAGGGTCCTGGAATCGAGCCCCACATCAGGCTCTCTGCTCGCAGGGAGCCTGCTTCCTCCTCTCTCTCTGCCTGCCTCTCTGCCTACTTGTGATCTCTGTCTGTCAAATAAATAAATAAAATCTTAAAAAAAAAAAAAAAAACCCAAACCAAAAAAACCCAAAATGGTGCCTGGGTGGCTCAGTCTGTTAAGAGTCTGCCTTCAGCTCATCCTGGGATCGAGCCCTGTGTAGTGCTCCCAGCTCAGTGGGGAGTCTGCTTCTCCCTCTCCCTCTGCCTGCCACTACCCCTGCCTGTACTCTCTCTCTGTGAAATAAATAAATAAAATCTTAAAAATAAAAAAAAAAACAAACCCAACCAACAACCAAAAAACCCTAAATGACTGTTTTTAGGATTCATATTTAGGTGGCAAAAATATAAAGAAAAAGCAAGGGGTGCCTGGGTGGCTCGGTGGGTTAAGTCTCTGCCTTTGGCTCAGGTCTCGATCTCGGAGTCCTGGAATTGAGCCCCACATCAGGCTCTCTGCTCAGCAGGGAGCCTGCCTCCCCCTCTCTCTCTGCCTGACTCTCTGCCTACTTGTGATTGATCTCTCTCTCTCTCTGTGTCAGATAGATAAATAAAATCTTAGGACGGAAGGAAGGAAGGAGAAAGCAAGTAAATGATTACAATAAATATGATGACAGGAGAGTTGTTCCTTTACAGGGGTGAGGAGCTTGAACAGAAAACAGCATTCTGGAGGGCTTCTGGATGCTGGCAGTGTCCATGTGCTTAACCTAGGTGGTTGTTGCAAGGAGTTTCACTTTATAATCACCCACTGAACTACACATTTATTTTCAGTACAATTTTTAAATGTGTTATTTTACACAAGGCTTTTTTTTTTTAAATTAAAAATTCAACAAGAACAAGGTATTAGGGGATTGGACGATGGCTTGTTTAGTAGGCAAGAGATGTCTTGCCACAGAGGTACAGAGCTTACCCATTTTACAGAGAGGGGAACAGAGCTCCATTCAGAAGACAGCATGTCAAAGCCCCCCAAGTACAAAAGAACATGGAGAGTCTGAGGAACTGAAAGGTAAGCAGCCGAGTTCTGAAGAGGCCTTCAGAATAAGAGGGAAGAAGTATATGTGATTAAGTCTAAGGACTGCAGAGGCCAGATGGTGGAAGGTTGGGCAGCCAAATGGTGGTGTGTCAGACACTGTTGTAAGGGAACAGTGGGATATCACTAAGGTATATATATATGTATTTAGAGAATGAGAGAAACGGGGAAGGGGTAGAGGGAGAGGAAGAGAATCTGAAGCAGGCTCCATGCCCAGTGTGTAGCCCTATGCAGATCTTGATCCCAGGACTCTGAGATCAGGACCTGAGCTGATACTGAGAGTGAACACTTAACCGACTTAAGCCACTCAGAAGCCCTATCACAGAGATATTTTAAAGCAGTGAAGCGACCTGATCACAGGTTAGCAGGTCATTCTGCCTGGACTGTGGAGAATGGACTGGACAGCACCAGGAGACCATTTAGGAAGCCACTTCAATAATTGTGAGGGTTGGGGCAACTGGGTGGCTTAGTGGGTTAAGCCTCTGCCTTTGGCTCAGGGTCCTCAGATTGAGCCCCACATCAGGGCTCTCTGCTCAGTAGGACCCTGCTTCCCCCTCTGCCTGCCTCTCTGCCTACTTGTGATCTCTCTCTGTCCAATAAATAAATAAAATCTTTAAGAAAAAATAATCATGACAGTTGGTGGAAGCTTGGACGAGGGTGAAGACACTGGAGAGGTGAGGAATACAATGTCCTTGGGCCTTGTGTTCATTTCACAACTTTGTTCAACTATATGTAGCACTATCTCCCCATTTTTTTTATGAAGTTAAAAATATCGGGGCACCTGGGTGGCTCAGTGGGTTAAAGCCTCTGCCTTCAGCTCAGGTCATGATCCCAAGGTCCTGGGATCGAGCCCCGCATCAGGCTCTCTGCTAGGCAGGGAGCCTGTTTCACCCTCTCTCTCTGCCTGCCTCTCTGCCTACTTGTGATCTCTGTCAAATAAATAAACAAAATCTTAAAAAAATTTATCTTAATGGTATATTGTATATCCTATGACATACTGTACCCTACCATATAAACTTGTATATACATTTTGGGTACAGAGTTATGAACACAAGACTACGGCCACTGTATTTTCTGAGTGGTTTAATGGATTTTCAAAGGTTATGTTGACTATGTAACTTCTGCCTTAAGTACTGTCTTCAGAACCTAACCTTGGTGTAAGGGACAACTCCACTGTTGATGGATTTAAGAGGTATTTAGGAGATTTGGTGACTGACTGGAATAGAAGGAAGGAGGAAACTGAAGAATGATATTCCCAGATCTCTTGCCTAAATAACTGGGGCCCACTGGAACAGGAACAGCTGGAGGGTAGAGATGATCACTTATTTTTTTTCAATATTTTATGAAAAATTTCAAAAATGCAGAGAAGTTGTCAGATTGTATAGTGAATATGCATATACCTACTGCCTAGGTTCTACAACTCACTTACTGTTCTATCTTCTTTCTCAAATCTTCCCACATACCCAGAGGAGTTCGAAGCTGAAATCTGTTGTACCTAAGATATTTCCAAGTGTCATATCTAGTAAGCTAGTGGTCTACAGGACAGAAGTACATTTAAAGAGCAGGCTGCACATGCGGCCTCCTCTTCTTCACGTCCCATTCATACTCAATTACCTAGAATTGGGCTTTAAAAAAAAAGTTTATTTTTAAATAATCTGTACAGGGGCGCCTGGGTGGCTCAGTGGGTTAAGCCGCTGCCTTCGGCTCAGGTCATGGTCTCAGGGTCCTGGGATCGAGTCCAGGTCATGGTCTCAGGGTCCTGGGATCGAGTCCCGCATCGGGCTCTCTGCTCGGCAGGGAGCCTGCTTCCTTCTCTCTCTCTCTCTGCCTGCCTCTCAGTGTACTTGTGATTTCTCTCTGTCAAATAAATAAATAAAATCTTTAAAAATAAATAAATAAATAAATAAATAATCTGTACACCTATCGTAGGGCTTGAACTCACAACCCTGAGATCAAGAATCACATGCTCTTCCAACTGAGCCAGCCAGGTGCCCCTAGAATGTGGTTCTTTTTTTTTTTTTTTTTTTTTTTAAGATTTTATTTGTTTATTTATTTGAGAGAGAGAGAGCAAGCTCAAGTCGGGGAGAAGGGGAGAGGGACAGAGGGCAGAGGGACAAGCCAACTCCCGGCTGAGCAGGAGGCCTAACACTGGGGCTTGATCCCAGGACCTAAAATCATGGCCCGAGTCAGTCAGATGCCCAACTGCCTGAGCCACCTAGGTACCCCTAGAATGTGTTTTGTTTTGTTTTTAAGATTTTATTTATTTATTTGACAGAGAGGGAGAAAGCACCAGCAGGGGGAGGGGCAAAGGGAGAAGCAGGCTCTCTCTGCTGAGCAGAGAGCCCAATATGAGGCTTGATCCTAGGACCCTGATACCATGACCTGAACTGAAGGCAGACGCTTAACCGACTGAACCTCCCAGGCACCCGTAGAATGTGGTTTTAACATCTTCCTTCTGAAGGTGCTTTAAGAAAAATTTTTTTTTAAGATTTTATTTTTTTATTTGACAGACAGAGATCACAAGCAGGCAGAGAGGCAGGCAGGGGGTGGGGGAGAAGTCAGTCTCTGCTGAGCAGAGAGCCCAATGCAGGGCTTGATCCCAGGACCCGAGCTGAAGGCAGAGGTTCAACTCACTGGGCCACCCAGGAGCCCCCTGAAGGTGTTTTCACTAAGACACTGATTACTTTAGACTCCAAAACTGAACTCGTTATCATCCTATAAAACCTCTTCCTCCTTCTGTACATTCTAACTTACAGGTACCCAATCCTCAAGTGTGGGAGTCATTTTAAGATATCTCCGGCATCAAGCAGGGTCTGTCAGTCCCATCTCTTAAATATCTTTGTTTTTCTTTTTTAAGATTTTATTTATTTATTTGACAGAGAGAAAGAGAGAGAGAGAGAACAAGCAGGTGGAGTAGCAGGCAGAAGGAAAGGGAGAAGCAAGCTCCCTGCTGAGCAAGAAGCTGGATGCGGGATTCCATCCCAGGATTCTGGGATCATAACCTAAGCCAAAGGCAGTCACTTAACCAACTGAGCTACCTTGGTGCCCCTCTTAAATATCTTTAAAAGATATCCTCTCTGGGGACACCTGGGTGGCTCAGTTGGTTGGACGACTGCCTTCGGCTCAGGTCATGATCCTGGAGTCCCGGGATCGAGTCCCGCATCGGACTCCCAGCTCCATGGGGAGTCTGCTTCTCTCTCTGACCTTCTCCTCGTTCATGCTCTCTCTCACTGTCTCTCTCTCAAGTAAATAAATAAAATCTTAAAAAAAAAAAAAAAGATATCCTCTCTGTCTTCATTCCCTGTACCATTAAAGTTCTGGATCTCAAAATTTTATTGCTATCGAAGAACTACAATTTCAACCTCTGAACTGGTCCCCATCTCTATTCCTTCTCTGGCGTATCTAGTCATGTCTACCTGTCTATCCAACTAATTTACTTTTTATTTTTAAAGTCTGTTCACTGGGGCACCTGCGTGGCTCATTTAATTAACCAGCCAACTCTCCATCTCAGCTCAAATCTTGATCTCAGAGTTGTGAGTTCAACCCTCGCACTGGGCTCAAAGCTGGGTGTGGAGCCTATTTAAAATAAAATTTAAAAGTCTGTCAAATCACTTTTCATTTACAATCTTTTTTTCAAATTTAAATTCGATTAGCCGACTTATAATACATCATTAATTTCATTAACAATCTTTTACAGGTGCTTATACCCAGGTTGCGCGACTTCCATAGTCCTTCAAGATCTGCCAGAAAGCATTACTAAGCCTAAATTTACCACCTCACGCCTAGTCACCCACCCACACCATTTTTACTACTTATTAGCACTTCAAATATACCAACCAGACTTTTTCAAACTTACTGCCTCCTCCACAAAGACTTCCCTGAAAGCTAGGCTAGGTGGCTCCCACAGAATCCCAAGAATATATCTATCATCAGACATACAAGTCTCCACAGATATAAAAATCTTTGGGGTCGGTGCTTTAGTCATCTTTATGGCCAGAATACTTAGACTCATTACCTAAGAATACTCTGCCTAACACAAAACACTGTTTATTTTAGGGGAGCTATGCATATATCTAGTATTTTGTACACTCTCCCTTTTCTTTCTTGCAAAATCCTACTCAAGCTTCCCGGGTCCCTCCAAGTACTTAGGGGGCTCTGGCTCCTTTATCCCCTGCGCCCGAGCTTAATAAATTATATCTTAATATTTTTATCTGTACAACTAACTGCCGTAAATGTTAACACTCTATTTCTGGTACGTAACAGCACTCTTCAATACACGGCCAACTACCCTGATTCCTAGAAAGAATGACTTCTTTTAACTGTCACCTCACGATGCTTACCACGTATTTAGCACCTGAGCGGCTTTCATTATCGCGGCTCACTATCGCTGTCCCGGGCCCTTCCTGGTCCACTCCACAGACCTTAATCTTCTAGCGGCTGGGAGGGCGGTCCTACCTTTCTGACTGCCCCACCAGCACTTGGAGGCGCTGCGCGTTGCAAATGCAGCCGTAAAGCATCTCCGGGAAGCTCCTGAAGGGACAGAGCCCTGTAGAGATGTCCCTGCAGCGTATCCGCCCGCCCTTCCTTGAGTCACGGCTCCGCCTTCTCAAGTCCAGCCCCGGGCTCCGTGGCAGGAACATGTGAGCGGTGAGGCGAAGAGTGGGCAAGGCCTCTCCCTGCCTCGTCCCCGGGTCTCAGCGGCGCGGGAGGATCGCGAGACCGCCGCCCGCCGCCCGCGCAGGCGCAATAATGTTCTCCAAGCATGTGACCCTCAGCGAGAGGCCGCAGTGGCCGGCACAGGGGCGGCACCCACGGGGCTCTCCTGCGCTTTTTGAACCCGGTGCTGATAGACAGTCAAAGGAGCGGCTAAGACGCAGCGTGGTTAGAAACAGCCATCCCGCGGAGGATGCATAAGTAAATAATAGACCTGGGAGAGGGAAGTACCAGGTGTCTTTTGGGAGCTGCCGGATTTCAGCTTGTTTCTAGATGGGTCAGGACGGCAGTCCGTGCCTCATCCTCCTCCGCCGTAGCTGGGGCCAGGGAGTCCCCCTTTTTGGAGACTTGTCCTGGCGACAGAATCACAGAGGACTTGTCCTCACGAGTCTTCATTTCTATTCTTTCGGCTCCGGTTTCTTGGGCAGCCTCTAAGGGCTGAAGCGTCTTGGCACCCTGTGGTCCAACCCCCTCCCCTCGGGCATGGGCGCGATACTCTCCAAACTGGACTTCCAGGTTCCTGCTTGTCTGTCTACAGACAGGCAGGTTGGAAAACGCAAATCTGAACACCACCTCTGCTTGAGGCTGCCAGTGTCTTCGTGGGCAGAGGCACCAGAATCCACTTTATTAAGCCCTTGCGGATGAGGCGTTCGTAGGGACCTCCTGCTTACCATTCTATCTACATCTCCGAAGGAGACCACCACAGCCTTAGGCCCCTCTCAGCCTTTGTGTTTCTCTGCCAGAACCATCCTGCCTGGGTTCTACCTACCCGTTGCGCCTTCTGTTTCTCCTGGAGGACCTCTTATCTCAACCCCACAGAGACTTTCCCATTGTACTCATATTGCCCTCAATCCTACTCCCATTTCCGACCGCCTTTTCTGGTACCCGGAGAATACTGGCAATCTGGCAGCCCCATGCAATGCAACACCACTTATCACACCTGCTATGTTCCTGGGATATGAGCAGCTTGACAGAAGGGGTGCATGCTTTCTGGATGTGTATCCCCTGGTCTAGCATATAGCACACTGTAAGTGTTCAGTAAATGGATAGTGATGAATCAAGGTGTGGACTCCAAGGATCAAAAGTGAAAATTTTAAAATGTCAGGGTAGGGAGTGCCTGGGTGGCTCAGTTAAGTGTGGGACTCTTTTTTTCAGCTAAGGTCATAATCTTAGGGTTTTGAGCTAACAGCCCCACATCAGGCTCTGTCCTCAGAGCAGAGCCTGCTTAAGATCCTTTCTCTCCCACCCCTCCCCCCAAAAAAGTAAAATTAAACTAAATTAAAATTAAGATATTAGGCTGGGCTGTGGTATTTTGGGGGCTCACCAAAGACATGAAACTATATATATATATAATATACATATATATATATTATATATATATATATAATTTTTTGCCTTTAAATGATAGCTCGCTAACAAGGTGATACTACTTTTCAAATATATGAATAACTTCAAGATGACAAATAATGAAGTTAAGACATTTAGTTATGGTACCATCATAGCCTGTGGAATAGTTCTGCTCAGTCAGAAGGGGCAGGGCAGTGGGCCTCAGAGGCCAGTCCCTGAAGAAAATCCAAGCAGGCTTAGGAGGGTGTGTTTGTATGTGAGATGCTAAAGACAATGAGGATGCCAAATCCAAGAGGTGTTTACTGTAATGAGTGCTCAAGGAGGGTGGGGTTCCCCCAATCTGATCCTCCAAGGCTCTGGGGTGACTCACTCTTCCTTGGGCTCTGGGGTGGGGCTGATACTTCTTCCCCAACTTGGCCCTGCTTGCCCTGGCCCTTGTCATCCCCACTGTCTCCAGCCACTAGAGCCACATTCCTCAGATAGTAAGTGTTGAAGCAGTTGGTCTGTTCATCTCCAGGATTCAGGTTACAGCAGAGGGCAGAGTCTCGCCAGAAATTATGTCGGGGACCACACAGATCCTCAATGAAGGCCAACTTCTGAAGGAGAAAAGTAAAGCAGAGATGATGGGGAGAGGAGTGTTTAAGGTCAAGCATCAATACTTGATTGTTCAAATTTCCCCTTCCCTCAGCTTCTACTGCTGTCTCCCTAGGTCCCCTCCTGGGGCCCAGAGAAAGTTCAACCCTGGCTTCCACAGTTAGATTTTTTTGTAACAGACATGTGCCCATATGGAAATGCCTGAAGCCTGAGGCCCAGAAAAGACATAATAAGAACTCAGAAGTGGGGAGCAGATTAGGTCAGGAATGAAGACTTTGGGAATCAAGAAAAAAGATCTTCCCCACTCATCCTCTTTATTTCTGTGGGCAGGTCTGAGGTACTAAAGAGAAGGGATAGCCAGCAGTTCTAGCCCTCTCTCCCCTCCTCCCTGCCTTTCTTGGGAGACTATGACCTCCTGCTACCCCACTTACCTCCTCCTCAGCACAGCAGGCCTGCTCTGGAAACGGCAGGTTACAGCAGTGGGCAGTCATGTTCCGGATCAGCCCAGGAATTTGTTTACTATGTTGGTGGGAAAGGGGAGAGGATCAGGGTCTTTAGGCATCCCTAGGCTTCAAAATGGTGCTCGGAGACCACGGTTTTGTTCTTATCAATAGTGCCCCACAGGGTACCCCAGGAGGGAGGTTTTGGGGAAGGGAAGGGAGTTGAGGAAGAACTTGGCAAGACTCACTGCTTGCTGAGAACTCTTCCATTTCCACAGAGATGGCCCATGAGGTTAGGGGTAACTCGGCTGAGGTCTAGAGTCAAGATGTCCCGGTCATAGTTGGGGTAGGGAGCCCGACGGGCAAAGCACTCATCACGGACAGGGCTAGGAGGGTAGTGGCAACACGAGTGGTGGTGGGTCTTGACAGACTGTTCCTGATCACAATATCCATCAAGGGCATCCTCCCACTGTGGGCCAGAGAGAGGGAAGTCAGAAGCCTGGACACTTGGCCCCTTCTCTTCTGACCCTCTGCTTCCCTTACTGCCCTATGCTATGAGATGAGGGACCGGCCACAGGTGCCAAAAGGGAAGGGTAAGGAACCAGAGGACAAGGACTGACAAGTGTGGATGTATGATGCTGGGAAGGTGGAAGGATGGAAGCACAAATGAGGCTTGGAGCTGGCCACAGGACATAGGCTGGAGTAGACGAAGGGGTCAGATAAGGCCAAAGCTGCAAGGATGGATGGCACATGGGCGCATGTGTGGGATCATGGGTAGACCAGGCCAGAAGTGCAGGATGAAGGCTCAAGGTGAACAGACGCAAATGACGAAAACAATGGATGGATGGACACTTGCAAGCAGATGAACGGGTAGACGTGCTCACACTGGGGAGGTGCATGGATGAACGGATCAGCAGGACCAGAGGTCGGAGATGGGCAGGCGGGCAGACAGGTTCTTGGGACCGGGACTCCCACTTACGGCCTTCCATGTACAGGTGTGGTTGTTCCCCTGCCGGCAACAGCGCTGGAACTCCCCCTCTAGCCGGGTCAATGCCTGCAGCTGTCTTTGGATGGGGTCAGTAGCTGGGAGGTTGCGTGGCACAGAACGGAAGCGTCTTAGGTGGCAGATGTTCTTGACATTGTCCAGTGTGGGTACCCCGGGGGGGAAAGGCAGCTCGCGGCCCGAGGAGATACCAGGCTGGTGGCTGGGGCAGGCCCGGAGCTGGTAGTGTGGCCGGGGAGCTTCCTCCTGGAAGCAGGAGAATCGAGCCTCCCCCTGCTGTTTGCAGCACCAGTGGGGTCGGGTCTTGACCGAGAACTCGGCCTCACAGAATCGGGTCATTGCGTCCTCCCACTAGAGCAAGAGGGATGGATCAGCCCAGCAGCCCATTGTCCACATTCCTGTCTTCCTCCCAGGCTCCAGAAAAGGACCCTGGGCAGGTAGATAAGAAAGAAGCAGAGGCTGTCTTCTGCCCTCCCAGCACACTGCGGAGGCACATGGTAGGGCCAAGAAAAAGTTCCTGAGTTTCCTACATTCCCAGGCCTAGAAGTCCTTCAAACATACACATACTGTCTGGAGGTTATAGGACACCCCTGGCATCAAGAGCCCAACACTTACCACGAGTTTTGCACAGTCCAAGCGGTTTGTGTGGCTGTGACAGCGGCAGCAGCGGGAATATCCAGTCTCCAGCAAATTGAGGGTCTCACCCTGGCGAGTAAGGTGGGAGAAGCCAGACTGTGGCAGGTTCCAAGGGCCATACACCACATGCTGACGATTAGGAAGGCAGATCTGGTCCAAATTGTCTGGAGAAGGCCGCCCAGGGGGGAAGCCATCCAGCCGGTGGCCCCAGCCCCCTCGGGATCGGCCCTGCTGGCAGTGCAGGGCTGGATTCCAAGACTCAGGCTCGGGGGAGCTACGATCCATGAAAGGAGCTGGCTTTTCTAGAATGGAGAACAGCGTGTAAAGGGGAATGAGTAGGATACAGAAAGTCTGGCTGAGCTGAGAGGACTGAAAGAACTTGGGGTTAAGGAGAAAAGATTGGGAGGATAGGGGATAGAAACGAACTTGTGGCTTTTGCCTTCAGAATGACTGATGGAAAGGAAAGAGAACTGAGGCATGAAAGGATTCCCCTTTATAGCCCCACAAACCAGGCCTGTTCCCTGTGCTGCTTCCCATGGCTCAGGCTCCCTCCCTCCCTCCCCAGGGTCCTGAGCACGAAAGCAGAGGAATGGACAGACCAGAGCTGTCACTCACCCTCTCTCTGCTTAGATGGGAAGGTCATTTCCTCCTGATGTAGGAAAGATGGTTCTACTGGGATAGAAGGAGATGTGTAAGCAGAAGCCATGGGATGGGCTAGAAAAGGGGGACCTGGCCAAATGCCACTCATAAAGAGGAAGTCAGTACAGAAGCAAGTGAAAATAAATGCTACTTTTATGCCATTTAATCTCATAACTTTATAAAACAGGTATTATTTCCCCATTTTTATAGATGAGGAAACTAAGGCTTAGAGGGACAACTCACCCGAAGTTACACAGCTAGCGAGTAGCAGAGCCCCAAAGCCCACGCTCATCAGGCAGGAGGGTGATGAGGAGAGGGAGTCACTTACTTTCCTTCTGTTCAACAGGGTCCTGGGGAGGGGGAAGCTCTTCTTGGAGAGGGATGGCTTCCTGAGGGAAATGGGGGTCCACTACAAGACAGGAGTGAGGGCACAAAGAAGAAAAGATCAGACTGACGTCAGCAAGATTGTAGTGGGCTGGTGGTGAGGAAAGGGCAAGCGCTCACCTTTGTTTTCCACAGGGAGTTGGGGAGGAGGCAACTCCTCCTCTTGGATAGGGATGGCTTCCAGAGAGCGAGGGGGCTGCACTACAGAAGGGAGAGGGGTATGTGAGCAGACCACCCGTGCTCCCAGCCAGGGCAAGAAATGGCCAGGGCCTTCCCACTCCACCCCATGTGAGGAATGGGAAGTAAAGCCAGACTAGAAACCTGGAGGGGCAACAGAAGGGTGCATGGTGGACTTACCTTCACCCTGTCCCTCAAAGTCAGAGCCACGCTGATGGGTGTCAGGATGGTCCATGGGGAGGGCTCGGGTCCGGGGTGGGGAGGGGGGTGCTGCATAGCCAACTAGAGGTTAAGAGGGGAGATGGTCAGAGCTGACAGTTTCTCCTAGCCCCCCATCTCTTGCTGCTCCCCCAAACTCTTACCTTCTTGAATGTGGTAGGTGAGGGTCTCTGGGCCCAGCTCCCTCTGCCCTGGAGACTCGGAGCCTGGCAGATGAAAGGTGAGTCAGAGGTGGCTTGAGGAGCCCATTCTTGTTCCCAAGCATAGGATGTGGGGGCAGTAGATGTGAAGGGTATAGGCAAGATGAGCAAGATGCCAGATGCCCCTCTGTATTGCTCTTGTCCCGTTCCCTAATGAATACCCACCCCCCGGTCCAAACCCACCTAAGTATGCCAGTTGGGTTCTGAGAAAGCCATGCTATTCTGTCAGCCTCACCTCCACCAGGCTCAAAGCCTTGGGTCTTGAGTCCAGGCCTGAAGGGAATGTGACGGATAGGACTGGGAGCAGGGGGGGAGTGAGATGGTGGAGGCCTTAATCTCCTGTCAGTGTCTCTCCCTCAGGGCTTCTGGGCTCTTCCTTTCAGTCTCTCAGCCAGGATGCCTCTCTAGTTTTCCAGAGGAGCAAGTCTGGACTTTGAACTGGTTGGGGCTTCAAATGCTCACCAACTCTAGGCCGTTTAAATATCTGCGGGCCTTCTGAAAAGGCCACCTCTAACTTTAAGTGCCACCCCTTTAGCTGGTCCCAGATCCTCCTCAGCTTAGGTCTCAAATTAGGACCCAGAGACTGGGATGATTTAGGATTCCTGAGGCAAATCGCCCCACAGCCACAGGGAAAGTTTTAGCCTGGAGCTGATCTGCAATCACAGAAGAGGAGCACCTAGGCGGGACAATGACACAGGCCTTAGGGAGACCAGATCTCAATAGTTGTTTCCCTTGGTAGCGTTTTGTCCAGCATCCAGCAGATGTGTGTGTGCTAGATAGAGTTACTGGGCCTGGTCCCCTGTGGATGGACACCCTCTCAACTCCTCCTAACCAGGAAAGGAGTTGGTCAAGGCTCTCTGGGTCAGCAATTCAGCTGTTTATTTTTTCCAAAGATTTTATTTATTTGACAGGCAGAGAGAGAGAGAGGGAAGCAGGCTCCCTGCTGAGCAGAGAACCTGATGCGGGACTCCATCCCAGGACCCTGAGATCATGACCCGAGCGAAGGCAGCAGCTTAACCCACTGAGCCACCCAGGCGCCCAGCAATTCAGTTTTGATCAGCCTGGAGGCCCCATTCTTTCTCTCTCCCCTGCTTGATATGCCCCATATATATATTTTCTTGAGGCAGGAACCCCTCATTCTGGGAATCCACCCATCCTCTGAAGAGTTGTCCATTTGACTCCCAATTTCCTGTCTCCTGGCAGCAATCTCTAGGAACCCCTCTCCTGTGCACCTGCTCCCCCTCCCAGTTTAAAAGCTCCAGTGCCCAGCCCCGCCTTAGATCTGCTGAGAAATGCAAGGCCAAGTATGCAATCACCCTACTGGCGATGAGCCATATAGAGGATGGCTGGCCCCCGGCCCCAGGCCCCCACTGGTCAGGGCCTCTTCCCAAGCACTGGCTCCAACCCCAACTCACCTCCCTCAGAGGCTACAGAAGTAACAGCCAGACAGGCCAAGACCAAGGCTGCTCTGGACATGGTCCCCATCCTGGGGCAAAGACTTGTTGCTGGCACCCAAGCAGGTGGATTGTCCTAGGTAGATCTGGGTTTGAAGGGCTGGGCTACTGGGAGCCTGCTTCTCCAGTTGCTATGGCTGTTGTGAACCTCGGGGCTGGTTCCTTCTCCTTTTATATGGCTATCTGGGGAGAACTCCCTCCCTCCTATTTCCTGCCATGACTCAGTCCCAGCTGCTCCTCCTCTGGTGGCCACTCCTCCCAAATTCACCCTGAGGTCTCCTAAGAGGACTGAGGAGAACAAGGCTGAGAAGAGGAAAGCGTTCTTATGATTCCCAGAGAAATGGATTCTGAGATTCATGGAGTAAGAGATGTTGAGACCTGGGGCACCTGGGTGGCTCAGTCTGTTAAGCACCTGCCTTTGGCTCAGGTCACCATCTCCTGGGTCCTGGGATAGAGCCCCACGTTGGGCTCCTTGCTCAGTGGGGAGCCTGCTTCTCCCTCTGACCTTCCTGTCTGCTTGTGCTCTCTCTCTCTCTCAAATAAATAAACAAACAGAATCTTAAAAAAAAGAGAGAGATTATTTCATGCCTCGGTTCCCTGTCTTCATGCTGCCTACTGTGGAGCAGTACAGCCTGCTGAATTGGGGTTGGGGAAATAGAGAACTAAAGAGTCCAGGGTGGGGGACAGGACAGCTACCCCAGGAGCTCCCCTACCAGTGAGAGGCCAGGGCTGCCCCCTTTCTGTTTCCCCAGTGCCCTGGGACAAATGAGACGGAGACAGAATCCAATTCCCTTTTATTCCCCTCTCAGGAGTCAGAGATGAAGATGAAGACACATACCCAAGAGCTTCAAGTTTATTCTTTATACTTTCTTGCTCCTCACATCCAAACAGCTGAGCTTCCCCCAGATCAAATATCTTTCCAGGAGAGCAAACTTGTGCCTCCACATGAATTCTGATCGGTCTGGGGGCCTCCAGACTCTGGCAGTTAGGTCAAGGTCTCCCCACGTGAAGGGAAGCCGGCAGCTCCTGCCATATCTGTACACAAAAGCTCAGAACACTGCCTCAGCATCTGCGACCCTGGTGTTCTGGAGCTCCAGCAGCCGCTGCACAGCCTCAGTCAAGTCCCACTCCCCGAGTCGGCGGTTATCTCGAGTCCGAATGTTCACTGCTCTCTCACTCTGCTCTTTCTGGCCAACCACTGCAGGAAGAGAGGAGGTTTGCGACTGTCAGGGCACACTTACCCACATGGGATAGGCAAAAATTCAAGAGACCCCAATCTTTAAAAAGGGTGAGAGCACAGCCCAGATATAGTTCAGGAAAAGGGTATATTTAGCTGTCTCTTGCTCTCCAGTTCCCCTGATCATCCTGACGAGATAAGGAAATGTTCCAGACATGCCCTCCATGCCTTATCACTTCCAGTCAGGAGCCTAGGGGTCGGAGATAGTAGGGTCAGCCAGAGAGAGACAAACAGAGCAAGCAGCAGACCCAGAGAGAAACTGTGTGTGTATGCCCCCCCACATTAAAGAGAGGGAAGGGTGACAGGCAAGACTCACAGGCAAGCCCAGGGGGTCATGGGGCAACTTGCTCTAAGTGCCACTGGGCGAGTAGGTGTATAAAACAAGAAAGCTGAGGGGTGCCTGGGTGGCTCAGTGGGTTAAAGCCTCTGCCTTCGGCTCAGGTCATGATCCCAGGGTTCTGGGATCAAGCCCCGCATAGGGCTGTCTGCTCAGCAGGGAACCTGCTTCCCTTCCTCTCTCTCTGCCTGCCTTTCTGCCTACTTGTGATCACTGTCCTTCAAATAAATAAATAAAATCTAAAAAAACCAAAACCAAACAAACAAACAAAAAGCCAAGAAAGCTGAGTGATCTGATAAGAGGAGTTTCTGCTCCTTGTCTTCAAGACAGAGCTCTGAGTGGAGAAATGAAAGAAGGAACAAGGTGGCCTGACTCTTCTCCTTAAGTTCTTTATCATCATCCCTTAGGGCTGACTCCATCTGGGTCTAGAATAAACAAAGCTAACTAATTAACACCTTATTAGTCCTTCCTGTCCCTTTCTCTCTAATGCTCCTTTGGTTAATTAACCTAACAGACACCAACAGCTTGGAGGAGGGTCAGAAGAAAACCGTTTTCCTGAAACCATAAAACATAGGTGATAATATCTTGGACATTGGCTTTAGCAATGTTATTCTGGATGTCTTCCCAGGCAGGGGAAACAAAAGCAAAAATAAATTACTGGGACCACATCAAACTAAAAAGCTCTTGCACAGCAAAGGAACTGTCAATACACTGGAAAGGCATCCTACTGAATGGAAGAAGATATTCACAAACACTATATCTGGTAAGGGGTTAATATACAGAACATATAAAGAACTCATACAATTCAACACCAAAAAACAAAACAAAACAAAAAACCAAAAAACTGGGGCGCCTGGGTGGCTCAGTGGGTTAAGCCTCTGCCTTCGGCTCAGGTCATGATCTCGGGGTCCTGGGATCGAGCCCCGCATCGAGCTTTCCGCTCACTGGGGAGTCTGCTTCCTCCTCTCTCTCTCCGTGTGCTTCTCTTCCTACATGTGATCTCTGTCTGTCAAATAAATAAAATCTTAAAAAAACAAAACAAAACACCAAAAAACCACCAAACGGTCATACTTGAAACTAGGTAAAAGGCCTAAATAGACATTTTCCCAAAGATGACATAGAGATGGCCACCAGGCACATAAAAAGATGCTTAACAACACTAATCATCAGGGAAATGCAAAACAAAACCACAATGAGATATCATCTCATACCAGTCAGAATGGCTAGTATCAAGGAGACAAGAAATAACAAGTTTTGGCAGGGGCGGGGAGGAAAAGGGACTTTTGTTCACTGTTGGTGGGAATGCAGGCTGGTGCAGCCACTGTAGAAAACAGGATGGAGGTTCCTCAAAAAATTAAAAAAAAAAAAAGAAATACCGGGTACCTGTGTGGCTCAGTGGGTTGGGCCTCTGCCTTTGGCTCGGGTCATGATCTCGGGATCCTGGGATCCAGTCCCACATTGGGCTCTCTGGTCAACAGGGAGCCTGCTTTCTTCTCTCTCTCTGCCTGCCTCTCTGCCTATTTGTGATCGATCTCTCTGTCAAATAAATAAAATCTTTAAAATAAATAAATAAATAAAAATAGAAAAAGAAATATCATAAGATATCTAGTATTGGTACTGCATGGTATTTACCACCTCCCCAACTCCTGGCTAAAAGAAAACACTAATTCAAAAAAATGTATGTACCCCTACGTTTACTGTAGCATTATTAGCAATAGCCAATATATGGAAGCAACAAAAGTGTCCATTAACAGATACATGGATAAAGATGTGGGGGGGTAAACACAAATACATATACACACAACAGAATATTACTCAGCCAAAAAAAAAAAAAAAAAGGAGGGGTGAGATTGTGTGACAAAATAGATGGACCCAAAGGATACTATGCTAAGTGAAGTTAGTCAGAGAAAGACAAAAACCATATGATTTCACATTTTTTTTTTTTTTAAAGTAAGCTTTATACCCAACTTGGGGCTTGAGCTCACAACCCTGAGATCAAGAGTCACATGTTCTACTAAATGAGCCAGCCAGGTGCCCCATATGTCATTATCACTATGTCATTATTGTAGTAACATTGTATGGTGACAAATGGTAGCTACATTTATTGTGATAAGCACTGAGTAATGTACAGAAGTGTCCAATCACTATGCTGTACACCTGAAATTAATGTAACATTGTGTCAACTATTAATGTAATATTGTGTCAAATATATGTCAATTAAAAATTTTTTCATTTAATTTAAAAAATAAAGAAATTGGGTGGGAGGTTGGGGTACCAGGTGGTGGGTATTATGGAGGGCACGGACTGCATGGAGCACTGGGTGTGGTGAAAAAATAATGAATACTGTTATGCTGAAAATAAATAAATTTAATTAAAAAAAATAAAGAAATTAATGTTAGAGTTACTATGCATATAATTAGAAATAAATGGTAAAACATACAAAAATTATAAGGATAAAATTGAGTCCAAAAAGAAATAGTGTATTTGCATCAAAATACAGTGAGCCTTGGGCAACATCCCCAGAGCCAATATGGTTCAAACTGTCCCACTCAGTCTCAAGGGGAACTTTAGTGGAGATGTCTGAAAATATGGGCCCATCGGGTAAAATTCAAACACTGGCTGGCTACACACAAAACCAGACCTAGTCTTGAAGGTACTCACTTTCCACCATACATTGTAATAATCTAAATCTCACCAAATGTTTTCTCAAGTGTCTATGATTTTGTACTTTTTTTGTTCTGTTGAGAATATTATATTGTTCTAGGTGTTGGTCTGCCTTCAGCTCAGGTCAGATTCCAGGGTCCTGGGATCGAGCCCTGAGGCAGGGTCCCTGCTCAGTGGAGAGCCTGTTTCTCCTCTCCTTCTGCCTGCTGCTCTGCCCACTTGTGCTCTCTATCTCGCTGTCAAATAAATAAATAAAATATTTTTTAAAAGAAGAAAAAGGAAATTATTCTGAGGGTGAGAACTGATTGTCAGGGGGTAAAAGGAACCCAGGGCCCAAATGGCTCAGGTGTCCTGAATCCAGCTCAGGTAATGAATGAACCCCAAGTAACCCAAATAAGCAAATAAGCAAATTTAAAAGGAAAGAATAGCATGGGAGGCTGGCAGAGAGTGCAGGGCTCTGAGGGTCTGTGCTGCTGGTCACTCACCGAACTGAAAATTGTAGTGGGCAAGCTGAGCCCGGCGGACTCTCCGGCTGAGGGTCAGTCCTGAGTCAGCATCCAGGTCACAGACCAGACCTGCAGCCTGCAGCCTCTGCTGTACCTGGGGCAGGGACAGAGGTTTGATGCCAGGGACTGAAGGCTGAGAAGCTAGAATAGTCTGATACCAATCTTCCCCATGCCCCAGATCTGTTCCTCCATCCCCTGCCTCAAGGGTCTCTGATTCTTGCGGACAACCCCTCTTTGTTCATCTTTGCACTGAGGCCGGTCCCCATCTCCCCCGTAGTTTCTGTCTCCTTCCCACTGGAGCCAAGCCTACCACCAATTCCCCAACTCTGCCTGCTCTAGCCACAGCACTACCCAACTAGCTACTTGACTTTGGTACTATCCACATCTTTACTTCTCTCTAGAAAGGAAATATGAAACCAACACTTCTCCAGGTCCCTTTTGTGCCAAGTGCTCTACTGTCAGCGTTTAACATTTGTTAATTTGTTAAATTTCCAGGCATCCCCAGAGGCAAGGAATTAAGTCTCATTTCTCAGATGTGGTTCCAGCATAAAGGCAGGCAGCCATTTGAGCCCAGTCCAGTGGCTCCAAATACTATTTCCCTTCCACTCTACTATGTGACACCTTCCTACCCACTGATCAGCTCTGGACTCCAGGTAGTCCTGCTTCAGCCCCTGTGCACCCTGCCCAGCTTCTCCTCACCTCCCTGGCATATTCCTCTTGCTCGGTTCCCACAGGGATGACCAGCACCTGGAATGGGGACAGCCACAATGGCCTGGTGGAGAGAGGAGAGGAAGGCAAACTATTTACTCTGGCTCTGACTGCAACTGTGGCTGCGGAGAGTTGATCTGAGAGGAAAACAGAAGAGGCGATCTGAGGAGACCAGGACCTGGAACATGCACCATCTGCTCTGAGGACCAGAACAGAAATCAGGGGCCAGAGTTCTCACCATTTTCCTCCACAGCTTTCCGCCAGCACTCCCAATATCCTTTCCACAGAACCTAGCACTGCTCGGTGAATGAGGACTGGACGCTCCAGGACTCCCGCCTGCCTTGGAGGGAAAAAGGAGGATAGATGGAACAGAGGAAGAGTCAATAAGATGTGCACCCAAGAGCACCATCCAGTTTCCAAGAAATATTTAGCTCCAGCAAAGGTGTAGAGGATTCGGGTTTCATTTTTAGGGACAAAGACAGAAGGGGAAGTTGCTCTCCACCTATTCTGCTGGTAGCCAAGGGAAAAGGGGACCAGGCGAGGCTCTGTACCCCTTGTACTGGAGGTCAAATCTCAGGGGCAGCTGGAAGTCAAGCTGGATTGTCCCGCACTGATGGGGCCGACCCAGGGCATCGTGGAGGCGCACATCAATCTGGAGGAGACAGATGGGAGGATGTAAGGGCAACCAGAAGCAGGAGCTTCTACTGAATGTGCCCCCTACCTTCTACCGACCCACATGGCAGGCTGTTTTGAGATGTGTCATTGCTATAACACACTCTACTTCACTCACTAGGCACTCCAGCAGTGGTTCCTTCTACTCAGTAAAGGTATGACTTTAAGGGACATCAACACTGACACAAATGACCCACCCACACCCTGGGCTCTGAATTCCCTGACTTCATCATCTTCAAGATCTTTATGAGCACTCATGCACAGATACAGCCTTCATCTTGCCACTGCCCCGAACTGTGCGCCTCCAGACCACCACATCACACACCCCGCTCCTCTGATGACCGTCCTTGGTCTTCTGGCTCCGACAATTATTCCTACGAATTGCTTGTAAGTTCCTAGGTTCCTTCCCATTCACAACCCATTCCCTACCCACCTTTCCTTCTTTCCCCATGCAGCTGGGACCACTCTTGCTGGTTCCCTTCTACCACTGTTCTCCTGTCCCATGCCCAAGGCAAAACCCAGCCTGGTGGCACTCTGGCCTCCCACCATCTTGGCCCTACAACAGAAACCCCCCGAGCTGCCTCGCATGCCCCATACCACACCTAGCATGCATTACCCCATGCATAAATGGGAACTGATGCCACCATGCTAGTCCCTGTTTGAACTTTAACTGGGGCCTTGCTACTGTCAGCAGTCCTTTGCTGCCCTAGTCAGTTTTGTGTCCTATTCCCAAGGATTCTCTTTCTCCTCTTCCTATCTTCACTGCCTCACTGTAAACTCTCCTCTGCCCAACTCCCATCTCAGCAAATGATCCTGTCTCCCATCTCACGGGGAAATCAGATAATGATAACATGAGATGGAAAGATGTCTCAACTTCCTGTCACCACATCTACAGACTTCCTTGCATGTGCCCCCAACTTCTCTTCCTGCCTCCAATATGATGCCAAAGGTGGTCTCTCAATCCTACCCCCTCAAACCTCCCTAAGAAATTCCCTCTACTGAAACCCTTCTACAACTTCAATTTCTCCCTGACCCTAACAGGCTCTCCTTCATCAGAGCATTTAAACATTCTCAAATTTCTCCCTTTATCACCAAAATCTCTTTTGATTACCCATGCCCCTTTGGCTACTCTCCTTCACTTTTTTTTTTAATAGGTTTTATTTATCCATTTGAGAGAAAGAGAGTGAGAGAGAGCATGAGAAGGGAGTAGGTCAGAGGGAGAAGCAGACTCCCCACGGAGCTGGGAGCCCAATGCAGGACTTGATCCCAGGACCCCGGGATCATGACCTGAGCTGAAGGCAGTCGCTCAACCAATTAAGCCACCGACGTGCCCTCTCCTTTACTTTTTTAAGAGCCAAAATTCTCAAAAGAGTTATGTTCATTCATTCAGCTCAGACTCCAACTCCAGCCTCCACTTTACCAAAAATGATCCTTCAATATCTTTTTTCTTTTTTAAAGATTTTATTTATTTGACAGAGAGAGTAAGAGAGCACAAGCAGGGTGATGTGCAAAGGGAGAGGGAGAAGCAGGCTCCCTGCTTGGCAGGGAGCCCGAAGTGGGGCTCAATCCCAGGACTCTGAGATCATGACCTGAGCTGGGGCAGACTCTTAATTGACTTAGCCACACAGGCACCCTGGTCCTTCAATATCTAACAGCCTTTTCACCAAATCCAGCAGACACTTTCCGGTCCTTTTTTCCCCCTAACTTCTACTTCTTCCAACTTGGTCTTCAAGTTTGAACCCTGACCTCAGCCTCTGCCTGCACTGTTCTCACCTAGAATTCCTCTGTACTTGGCGAACAGTGAACTTTCAGGTTAGAAAGAGAATCCTGCAGAGACCTTTCCTGACCTTCCTGAGTGACCTGCTCCCTTGGTACCTACACAGGGCAGATTCAGAGGCCCCCAAATGCCTATTTACCTCCCATCCCTTTCACAAGACCACAAGCTTCATGGGGGCAGGAGACGTACTGCTCTTCTTTACATCCTACACAAGTTTAAAAATATTCCTGTCTATTAAATACCTAATAAAGCAAAATAATAAATGAATGAATAAAACTCTTAGCAGGGTCCCCAACCTACCTTAGGCCCATAGAATGCCCCATCTCCAGGGTTGAGGTCCCAGGGTTCTCCAAATTCTTCCAAGGCCCTCTGAAGGACCTTTATGAGGGAATGAGACAAGAGAGGACTGTGTCATCTTATACTTTACGAGCAAAGGATCTCTCCAGTCCCCAACAAATGACCCACTTAGCATATGCCTCTAAGGAGGACCCTGATTCCCATCTCCCCTCCCCCACCAGAGAGTGGTTTATCTGCCTCTTCACCTACATACCTGCTCAGCCTGGTCCCAAAGGCAAGGCTCTCCCAGGAAGCCAGACGGCCGGGTGGATAGTGCCAGGCGGAAAGAGAAGCCAAGGACAGCATAGACAGAACGGAGGAAATCAAGACAGCCTCGGATCTCTGCTTCAAGCTGGGGGCAGAAAATCGAGTGGGTGAGCTATATGCTACCTAGAGCTCTGGAGTGATGGGAGTTTGGGGGGAAACACAAGGCAAACACGTAGGACAGTTAGGGGTATCATGTAACTGAGTTGTAGCATATGAAGAGAGAGACTGGCAGTCAGGAGTGTTGGCAGTTCATGTGGAGAGTGGAAAGTGGTTCGGAAATGCTCGGGCGAGTTAGGCAAGGGCCACCTGATCTGGTGCACAGAAGATGTGAGCATCGTCCTGCTGGAAGCACCGCAGCCGGGTCAGTCCCCCTATACTGCCGGAGGCCTCGGCCCGGTGGAGGGCCCCGAAGTCGGCCAGTCGCAGAGGCAGCTCTCGCCAGGATCTGGGCCGATGAGCGAACATCAGGCTGAGGATGGGGTGTGGAAGGGTCAGGGCCATAGGGAAAAGGACCCCCTGCAGACTGCTCCTCTACCCAATATGCTTATTTTCTCTGTGCCATCAGCTAGCACCCTCTCCAGCCTTAGCATGCCCTCCTGCTGAGCCCTGTTCATCCCACTCAGCACAATTTGAGCCCTGCATGGCTGAAAGTACATTCTTTAGGAATAGCAGCAGTGGACTCATTTACTACACCCCTACTCTGTGACAGGAACTGAGGCGAAAGAGGAACTCTGGACAGCAACCCAAACCCTTGATGTTACACAAGGAGACTAAGGCTTAGAGAGGTATGGTTTCCCCAAATTCACCTCCCTTAGCCGGAGGGTAGATTCAAGACTCAAATCAGGTGTCCCAGTGCTCTGCAAAAGGCGCTTTCTGTTACTTCATATTGGGCAACCTGGCTGCCACCCCCAGTCCTGGGAGGACCCAGGCCTCCTGGCTCCTCACTCACCAGTGTGCAGGGCAGTTCATGGGCTTGAGGGCAAGTGTGTCTGTGGGACGGCTAGCAGAGTGGTCACTCAGGGAGCTTGCAAGCCTGTCAGAGCCTTGGGGCTGCAGGGCAAACATGTCTTCCTGGTAATGTTCCCAGTGTCCTGAAAGCTCCCAGAGTTTCGTAGAAAACAGCATGGGAGTTTTCACTTCTGAGAAGCCACGGCGGGTATACTCGGCCTGGAGAGAAGAGTACAGATGTGGAAGGTCAGAGTGACTGGGGGAGAGGTGGATGGCTGGCAGGTATGTGAGTCTCCTGAGATCTCAAGCCATGCTGCTCTCAGCCACAATCTGTTAAGTACCATGTTCTCTCTCCACACTCCCACCCTAGGACCTTGTTAAAGGACACCAGCACTTTACAATGTTTACGTTTAATCCTCCTCTTTTAACACTTGGCATCTTCTGGGCCTTGATTTCCTCCCTGGTCTTCCTTCCTCTCAATTTGGGTCCCCCATACCTTGATAAAAGCCACCAGTGCGTTATACACCCTTGTCCCTCGAGGCAGGAAGAAGCAGCTCCCAGGACTCAGTTCATGGAAGAAGAAGAGCTCCTGTGCCTGTGCAGGAATGGCAGTGTCACTCATGGGACAAAGTGGGGACGAGGGAGCTGCTCAATCTCTTGGATTTGTAATCTGCTCCCAACTTCACCATCAGGTTTCTTCACACCCACTCCTCTCCTCCCAATCTCTGTACCTTCCCAATGCGCCGGTGGTCCCGTAACTCTGCTTCTTCCTTCCATTCTTCCCAGGCCCTCAGCTCCTTTGCTGTGGGGAAGGAGATCCCTGACACCCGCTGCAGTGTCTCTGGGGCACCTGAAGACCTCCACAGGGATGAGGAGTTCTATGGGAGGACAAGGGAGTCAGAGAGAAGATGGGTTGACTGTAGATACCTAAGCTCTCCTTGGATGATGCTTATCTGATACTGAGCTTAAGCACCGCAAGTGTCCCTTCTCAGTGCTCATTGTTCCCCGCGCCCCCACCAGCATACCACTATCCTCCCAGACCTCCTGTCATGTTTATAGCCTCAGAGACACTCAGACTCCAAACCCCTACTTGTGTCCTGCTCAGGCCTAACTTTAACCTGCCACTTCTTTTTCTTCCCATTCTCCCACAGGCACCATTGTACTTAGGACCACCCCCTCCTCTCCCAGTAACTGCTCACCAGAGTAACCTTAAGCTCTGGTCAGATGTCAGTCTATCCATCCACTTATCAGCCTCCCACACTATGTTCTACTCCTGGCCACATGAAATTCAAATGCCTCTGCTTGCTCTTTTCTTGAGCCATTTAACAAGAAATAGCCTATGTTTTATAAGCACTTTTAGCTTTTCCTCAAATACTTTCTCCCATGTTAGCTGACTTTGTCTCTGTGATGTGGATTTACTGACAGGATATAAATTTACAACAATCTTATTTCATAGGTGGGGAAGACAGGTAAGGAGAGTTACCCAAGGCCACATACTTCACTGGTGGCAGAGCTAGGACTGAGCACAAATGGCTAGGTTTTCAGTCCAGCGCTTTTGGCTCTATATACCTGCCTCTCCCCTTGCTTCCTGCTCCTGATTCCAACTAATAAATAAAGCACCTGGCCCAGGGACAGTATTGTCATAAAAGGCATGGCTTTCACTGATAGTATTCTACCTGTACCCTTCATATGATGTTCTATACACCCTCTCTCCACAGAAGCCTTCCTCATGTGACTCTGTCCAACCTGTTCACACACTCCCTCTCCATCTCCCTACCACTGAAGTCCAACTACAGAATGTGAATTGGCTTTGGGACCCGGGAAGGATGTTTGCAAAAGGTAAGGGATTTGTAGGAACTAAAAATCTTTCTCCTTCTGGATTCTCCGCTCAGCTATTAGAGGAGAGAAGGGGCTGGGAGAGATCATCTTCCCATTCCCCTGCTCATCCCAGTGAACACAGGGATCTCAGCCTAACCTTGCCCTCAAAACTGACCGTTAGCAGCTTCAGTCCTCCAATCTGTCCAGTATGCCGAAGGTGGGGGCCCCGGCAAAGATCAACCAGCATGCCACACCTGGGAGAAAGAAAAGGCCAATTAGTAGTTTCCAAATTCTTGAGCTTCTAGTGTTTTCCCTCTCATGGACTTCAGCAGACAAATAAAAAAAGTGAAGAACTGTACTACGAAGAGCAGGAGCAATGGGAGATAAAATTATTTCCTGTTCCTATTCCTTTTCTAGAGCAACAGATTACCTTCTACCTTCTTTCCCTCATCCCAATTCTGGCCTTCTTTGATGCATCCCACCTCTCCCTTTCCGCTCATTTTGACAACTCTCACCCGTATACTGTTGCCATTGGACCTGTCACTTTCTCCTCAATCAGGCGAAGCTTAAAGGGGTTATCCTGGAAGGAGAATGAGGGTAAGTCTTTATTCCTACATAGATGTCCTGGGAGAGAGCTACTCTTTCCCTCATGTTTCTGGGTCTTTCTCCTAAATGTGTGCACCTCCACCCCACCTTGAACAGCTGGCGAAGCTGATCCTGAGACACCTCTAGCCTCCGGAAAGGTTGAGCGGCAGCTGTGAGTTCCTGGCAAATCCGCTCCAAAGCAGGCAGCTCTGAGCCCCGGACTGTCCTGGAAAGATGAGAATTGGGTGGCTTGCATCTGCTGAGAAGCATCACCTGGGTGCCAGAACTGTTGGCTAGGAGGTGAAATCCTGCTCTCTAGAGAATCTAGAATTATTGGCAAAGGCAGACAGGTATAAATTTTCCTGCAGGAGGAAAAGCTCTATGTATGAAATTAAAAGCTGGATGTAGGCAACATGGATGGACAAAATTAGAGCAACAGTAATGAAGGAAGAAGTAAAAGTTAATTCCTAAAGACTAGAGAAGTTTCAAGCAGAATTAGACAGAAAAGGAAACGCACAGACTAGTGGAGAAAATGGCACCAATATCACCAATGTCACAGTTGAGGCCTGGAGAGGCTCCTCCCCAAACTTTCTCCTCCAAATTGAACATGCTTGATACCCCAGAAACGGGACAGAAACCACCCCAGTGAAAGGGTACACACTCAGTTATAAAATGAATTACATTTGAGGAGCTAACGTATACCATGGTGAATATAGTTGATAATTCCACATTGTATATATATTGAAATTTGTAAGAGCAAATCTTAAGCATTCATACACACACACACACACACACACACACAAAGTGAGGAACTGAGGTAACGAATATGTTAATGAATTCAATTGTGGGAATCCTTTCACAGTGTATATAAACATCAAATTACCAGGTTGTACACTTTTTTAGTTTTAAAAGTTTATTTATTATGTCATTTCTACACCCAACATGGGGCTTGAACTCACAACCCTGAGATGAAGAGTAGCATACTCTTCTGACTGAGCCAGCCAGTACCTCTTACACTGTACAATTTAGTGTGTTTGCTGCCGAAGCAAGCACTATACACTTTAAATACGTTACTTTGGGGGCGCCTGGGTAGCTCAGTGGGTTAAAGCCTCTGCCTTCGGCTCAGGTCATGATCCCAGGGTCCTGGGACTGAGCCCCATGTCAGGATCTCTGCTTGGCAGGGAACCTGCTTCCTCCTCTCTCTCTCTCTTCCTGCCTCTCTGACTACTTGTGATCTGTCTGTCAAATAAATTTAAAAATCTTAAAAAAAAATACATTACTTTGTCAATTACACTCCAAAAAGTCAAAAAATGAAATAAAATACGGTTAAATATCTAAAAAAGAAAGCACCCCAGAATCGTTCTCTTTCTTTGCACTACTTACCGCTCCTTTCCCAGGAAGAAATCATGGTAGAAGCCATATTCTGTACTTGGACCTCGGCAGAGGACAGCACCAAGGAGTTGTTCAGCTGCTGCCCCCAGGACATGGGTGCTGGAGTGCCAGAACACCTGGGTTCACAAGAAAGGAGTTCATAATCATCTCCTTTAACCCCTCACTCTCTGATCCTCTCCTCAGAGAAGCTGGTGTGAAACCAGTAAGGCTCTTCCAGAAAAAACTACCACAAAATGGGGAACCTGACCTTGGAGGTGAACACTAAATAGTAAAAGAAAAAAAAAACTGAATAGAAAACAAAAGGCTAGTATAAGCAATGCACAGATGACAGTAGCCCCCTGCCCCACTCCTCAGTGCTTCCCAGTCCTAGAGCATAGAAGCAGGAGCCCAGGCTTCTTTTGTTGCTCTTACAACATCCTCTTTTAGGGCTTCAGATTAAGATGGTAGTTCCTAAGGGCTCTGTTTGGTCTTTTAGTTCTATTTTTTTACCATTCCAGAAATCTAATGTGATGCAACCCCTCCTCCAGGATTTGATCACCTTTTATACATAGGTGACAAAATTCCATTTTTCTGGATCCTAACAGATGAGCTCTATTTTACCTAAGCTGACATGAAGACGACAAAGTGGGAAGGAGGCCAGTTGTGTGCTCAGTTGTGCAAGTCAAGTTAGAATTAAAAAATGTAGGGGCACCTGGGTGGCTTAGCCAGTTAAGCATCTGCTTTCAGCTCAGGTCATAATCCCGGGGTCTTGGGACTGAGCCCCAGCTCCGGTTCCTGGCTTGGTGGGGAACATGCTTCTCCCTCTCTCCCCTGCTCATGCTCTCTCTCAATCTCTCTCTCTCTCTCAAATAAGTAAATAAATAAATCATCTTCAAAAAAAAGAATTAAAAAATACATGCTACAGATAACTTGTAACGTATGTCTGTAGAGTTGCAAGGACTAAACTGGCAAATTACCTTTCTATTTTCAGCTTATGATCTCTCCTTTTTACTAGTACAAATGATGTCTACTTAATAGACTTGGTTTCCTAAGTTTCTGGCTTAGCCAGGTCCAGTTAAGACAAGCAGAGTGTGTTATGTCTCTGTCCCAGCTGCAAATGGAGAAACCGAGGCAAAATACTAGAAATATGCCCACTTAAATATCCCTTAGTTTAGGGACACCTGGGTGTTACAGTTGGTTAAGCATCTGATTCTTGGTGCAGGTTGTAATCTCAGGGTCCTGAGATGGAGCCCTGTGTTGGGTTCTGTGCTCTGCACGGAGACTGCTGGGTTTCTCTCTCTTTTCCCATCTCTCCCCACCCCCCCTTCCCCCTCTCTAAAATAAATAAATCTTTAAAAAAAAAAAATACACACACACATAGAGTGGTGCCTGGGTGCCTCAGTTGGTTGACCTTCAGCTCAGGTCATGATCCTGGGGCCCTGGGATCGAGCCCCACGTCTAGCTCTCTGGGAGCTCAGCAGGGAGTCTGCTTCTCCCTCTGTCCCTCCCCTTGCTCCTTCTCTATCTTTCATTCATTCTGTCCCTCAAATAAACAAAAATTTTAAATTAAGGAAAAAAGTATATAAATATATATATAGATAGCTAGAGCTCTCTCTCTACATATATGTATATCCCTTAGCTGAATTGCCATGGTGTTCCCAAAAAGGAAGAGACTTACTGCCTTGCCCTCTGCAGAACTGAATGTTAGAAACCTGAGGTCAGAATCTGTCTCCAAGGGCCGCTCCAGATCATAAAGTTCTCCATTCACTTGAGCAGCCACTGCAGTATCTGCCAGTGTTGAACTTGGCCAGAGGAGGGGTGATGATGAAGAAAAAGACATGGTTACAATCCACAGGGGAAGAGAGGGACTTATCTCTCAACAACTCCAAACATGAAAATGGGGAAAGGTGTCACCAGAGCAATAAACGATGGATAATAAACGAAGGGTAGACACTATGAAACTAATGCAAATAAAAAGGAATCCTCAGGAAAAGGCAATCTTGATAGGGACGGAATAGAAGCAAGCAGAATTTTCATTTCCTGCTCAAGTCCTTCGAAGTACAGAGGAAGAAGGATAACCCTGGCAGGTATAAAATGAGCCTGGTACCTGATCTGCTGGGCTAGTTGGTAAGGCGTTGTGTTCCATGCCACAGCATCCACTTTTTGGCCTCCAGGGAGTGATATCTTAATAGTCCGCTGCTCCTTCTGTGCCATGCTTGCTAACCTCTTTACCTGAGCAGTCCATAGCTCCTCAAAAAGGCCAAGCCGCTCTGTCAACCAGTGTGGAGGGGTCGGCACAGCTGCCTGGAAGGAAAGAGGTTAGGAGGTAACATGGGTCCCATCATTCCTTTCTGGGACTGGGGCTGCTGGGAGATGAGAATATTGAAGTGATCTTGGTTCCTAATTCCTAGTCTGTAAGAGGACTACGACATACAGGGGTGGGAGTCCTATGCTCGCCAGTCTGTCGACCCTAGGAGAAATGGCTGCAACTAAGAGCTTAGGGTAGCCGGGTCCAGCGACTCAAGGCAGGGGTAAGGGATGTCAGGCTGGGTTTAGAGTCTACACCCACAGCAGGGCTGGGTGCGACGCGGTTCATAACTTTTAGGTACCTCACGCACCGTGTGCAGCACGCAAGTTTGCAAGCCTGGGAGCCGGAGCCGCCGCCACCTCTGATAAAACCCCATGTTCCTTCAGACCCGTGCCTACATGCTTAAACAAATTGCAGTCGTTTCTCCGTCACCGGATTCCTCCTCATTGGCTTCCGGCCCGACAATACCCATGGCCTATTGGTTCATATAGCTGCCACTCTAGTCTGGGACCACCTCCAGGATCTCCGAAGAGGTATGCCCCACACAGCACAAACAGCTGTGTGGGTGGTTCCGGGCGAGCGGAAGACCTAAACTGTTACACACACCAGCAATGCCGAAACCTGAAGTTTTAGCCCAAAGTAGCAGTTACCTATCCTGCAGCTTTGAGAACTGCGGCAGGAAAACTCCTGAGAAATGAGAGTGGGAGAAAAACAGATGGGAAAGACTAGCTAGTCATTTCCTTTGAACTACAGGTTTTCTTTTACGTAGTCTTTACTGGCAGGTAAGAACACAGATAGGGCAGTCTTTGGAACCAGACTGTATCAATCCTGGATCTATCTCCCATTCACTGTGTAATTTTAGGTAGATTATTTAATTTCTTCTAAGCATCAATTTCCTCAGCTATAAAATGGGAATAATACTAGTAACACTTCCAACTGTTGAAGTTAAGTTCATGTAAATCGTGCATGGTACACGGTAATGGCTACAATAGCGACAAGCTGTTAGAATAAATGAATTTAATAGCGTTGGGGCTGGAGCAACGAATCTGCAGAGGGCACTTAAACTAAATCACCTCATAGTCATAGTGCATATGAGGGACCTTAGAGATCTCTTAATCTTACACGTGGAAGAATTTAAGGTCAGAGAAGTTAAGTGACTTAAGGTCAAACAGTAAGTGCTGATGCTTGATTTTGAAACCGTGTCTTACACTCTCCTATCACATTATGCTTTCAATAGAGTTTACCTCAAATACACCTACGCATCACTTCAGAAAGAGGTGCCTGACTCTAGAATCTTAGCTGCTTCCTACACAAGACCTTGGACAGAGGACCAGGTATACCTGATTTATTTTGCACAGTAAAAATTGAAACACGATCACATTTGTAGTCAAGTATGAGGTGAAATGGACTTGGGGGCAGCTGTAAGGTTCTCAATAACTCTCCTTTGTCCCCTCACCTGGGGGTGGGGATGGTTGGAGATGGTTCTCAAGTTTCCAATGGTAGTGGAATCAAGGATTTTGGAGAAAGAGCTGTCAGAGAAAGCTGTTTAATCTAGGCTTCCAGAGGTCAGAAGTACTTTCTGGGGTAGACGGTAGTTGACTTGAGTCACAGGCACCACTTGGCATCTTGGTTCCATCTCCTGACATCCTGAAAGACAAAAAGATATAGACAAAACTGTGGAAGAGGAAAATCACTTGTGTGTGGGAGGGGCGGTCTGGAGGGTTGGAAAAAGGTAGACAGGATTTAAAAATGACATTCAGAAAGTGGGACAACAGGCAGAACTTTTCCCATGGCTTTGCCCTAAAAGGGATGGGAATATTATATTGCAGGTGACAAAATGATAGGTTCTCAATAATCATTGCATTAAGAATGTATCAATCACTGTATTGACTTCAAACTCCAATGGATACATTTATTGACACATACATTCTTTAATCATTCCACCTCGTCCTCCTTTGGAATACTAGAGGGATGGTAGAATAAACAGGCTACACTGTTATGGCAGCTTCCTGCTCTCATCCTTCAAACATGTACTGATTTACTGTGTGCAATGCACTGAACTGAGGGCTCATGGGATGCCCATCAATCAACAACTTCATCATCACCTGTGTAACTTGTGTTGCAGTGGAGGAAGGAAGGAATGTCAGGAGTTACTGCATTCTTCTTGTAGGAAACAAGCCAGGCAGCCAGCAAGGAATAGCAAGCCAGCCAGGGCCAATTCATTAATCAGTGATTCTTTTACAATTTCTGATTTGTAACTGCCTTATCTCAGCTTCAGGGAATTTTAACCCATTTGTCTGGGAAACATTTATCCCTAAAACTGCTCTTACCTTCCATCCAGAATATTGCCAAACACCTACTATGTGCCAAGTGCTATGCCTTCACTATCCTATTTAATTCCAAGAACAATCTTGACAGGTAATAGCTATTTTTATGCTCCATTTAAAACATGGAAGACAATCCTCAGAGAAGTCAAGCCCTAGCCCATCTGAATCCAAAGCCTGTGTTATGCCATGCCATGCTGCCTTCCAGCAACCAGAATAGTCCTAATGCATCAGGCTTGGTAGCAAATCTCCCTTTTTCTCTGCCCAGTACATCACTTGTAGGGCCAAAGAGGCCTTTAATATAGCGTGAAAAGAGGGGTCCAATAAAGGCCAAGGAAAGAAGTGTATTACCAGATTTTCTCTAACCAAAGTTAAAGAAAAATAGTGTTTAGGAAATCATGCCAGCAGATTTCAGAGAAGTTCAGAGAAAAGGCAATCCTCAGTTAAGCATAGCCTAGACCATTGGTCACATTTTGGGAAGTTCTCAGCTTTATTCTACTTTTAGAATAAACATCATAGGGGCACCTGGGTGGCTCAGTGGGTTAAAGCCTCTGCCTTCAGTTCAGGTCATGATCCCAGCCAGGGTCCTGGGATCAAGCCTCACGTAGGGCTCTCTGCTTAGCAGGGAGCCTGATTCCCTTCCTATCTGCCTGCCTCTCTGCCTACCTGTGATCACTGTCTGTCAAATAAATCAAATCTTAAAAAAAAAAAAAAAAAAAGAATACGGGTGCTTGGGTGGCTCAGGGGAAGCCTCTGTCTTCAGCTCCAGTCGTGGTCCTGGGGTCCTGGGATTGAGCCCTGCATCAGGCTCTCTGCTCAGTGGGGAGCCTCCTTCCTCCCCCTCTCTCTCCCCCCTGCCTCTTTACCTACGTGTGATCTCTGTCAAATAAATAAATAAACTCCTTTAAAAAAAAAAAGAATAAACATCACAAGTTAGCTAAAGCTTTGGATGAACAGGTATTATTTTTATATTCCTAAACTACATGTAAGAATGCTCTCCATTGATGGTAAAGTGCATTTCCACTTGTCATCAGGATCAACATACACCTCAAATTCTATCTCAGCTCTTCACAAAATTTCTTGACACCAAAGAAGTAAAGATGATAGAGGTAAAAAAGAGAAATTTAAGAGGGTAAAATATATAAAGAAAGGTTTATGTCATGGTTACCAAATGATTTTGAAGCCCAGAGAACTAGCCAAGTAGCTAAAAGTGCAGTGGGTTTGGGAGGTTAGATTTAAAAATAAAACCAAATCCCCCGCAATACTTTAATGATGAAGATGTAGGATGGGGCCAAGCTTTTAACTTTGCTTTAAGATACCAAGAAAATCTTTAAGTCTAGCCACATTTGCTGATTTAAAAAAGGGGGGGGGACTTCCTACCAGGGGATGGGGATGAGTTGAACTGTTTTGAAAACAGTGCCTTAAGCTTACCTAGAATCTCTACTATGACTTCCCTTCTCCAAGACAACTCTTGAGTCTGTAGAAGAGAAACAAAGACAGCCATCTCCATCCTCCCCCCACCCCCCTTAAATGACCCCCATTTGTTAGGTGAGGCCAAACACAGGACCCGTGCAGGATGTGTCTGTCACCTTAGGTTGATGTTGAAGTAAAAAACAAAAGCAAGAGAAAAGTACTGTGAAATAAAGCCCTAGATACATCTCTAGAAGGCAGTGCACAACTAAGGCCCACTACCAAATAATAGATATTTCGGATTAATCCTTTACTAAGCTTTACTGCCCTTGGCAATGATTGGCTATCTAGAAGATACAGGATCTTAAGTGATGTTTCACCTCAGTGTAAAGGATTCCTAGCTAGGAGACAACGAAACAAGGAATTGGATGCTGCGTGTCTCCTTTATTTCTACCCATTCCAACTGAAACACGGCAAGGAAGACACACAAAGTTTCAAGTTCTTTTAGCTCTCCTTTCCCAGAAATTAAGCAGCAAAAAATCTGAGTAATTCGCAAAAATGAAGGGGACAGAACGGGGATGAGGAAGGAAGTAAAGTTGCTGGAACATCTAACTTGCTATGAACCCAACAGACCCAGGGCAGACTGGTTTAGCCAGCACCCTTTCCAATCAAAAACCCGCAGCCCGTATCTGTTGCCTCTGTTGGCGCTGATCACTACCCCTCCACCCAAATCTTCATTTTCAACTTTTGACTCTTGCTACAGTGCGAACAAAGGGAGAGAAAGCAACAACACAATGATAGTGCCATAAGGTAACTGCAGTAGCAATTCCTAAAATTGGTATCAGCCTTCTTATACCCTATGCTCCACAACTTATAACTAAGCATAGAATGTTTTTTTCCCTGCCTAGAGTTAGAAGCAATTCATTAGTTTTACATTGCACTTGCTCCTTTCCTTTAAAGCATGTATGCTTCTCCTTACAAGGGGGAAGGGAGAACAGGATGTTTACTTAAGAGCTGCTATCTCATTTGCGGGTGAATCTCTTGTAGCTTTGTCTATGCAGCTTCAGTGAGTTATTACTCAGCAATTGTGAATAGCAGCTGACTGGACTTGTCTATACAGTTACTCATAAACAAGTATGAGAAACGCCCCAAAACCCCAAAACCCATTTGGATGGTGTTTGTGTTACTGTCTACATACATGAGGGGGTAACTCATCCCTCTTATACAAGATTGGCTTAAATAAAAACAATTCCAGGGAATGAAGCTTTGCATTTTCAACATGCCCAGAAACACCAATGTCGAAGTCTAAAAGCTGTTGCTTCCTTGGAGATGGAGACAGAAATCAGTTGGGCAAGTCAAAGTTCCAAGAGGGGACCAGGAAAAAGGTGAACCAGATTCCAGAACCAGCCAGTACAATCGTACACCCTACATACTGGGTGTGTTCGTAGGCTGCTATTTCTGAAGTGTCTGGTGACACACGCATGTAACTTCATGTAATGAAGGCTGCTATTTGCAGCCTTCTACCCTGCTAGTGACCCAGGCGGGGTCTGGATGCAGTGACTCTCTTTATCCCTTAAAGCTAACATTCCACTTACTAAGCTTCACTGGGGTATGAAAAAGGGATGGGGCAAGAGAGGCGGGTTAAGTGTGGCTTATGTAGGATAGATTGATTGCCAACATGCAGCAATAAGGGTAGATGTGGGCAAAGAATTGACTAGAAGGAACCCTGCCACCATCGCCCCTGCCAACTGGATGCTTGCTTTAAATCTTTTCTGGTAGGGGGGCAAAGGATCTTAGGCAGGTGCCACACCCAGTGTGGACCCCAATGTGGGGTTCAATCTCACAACCCTGAGATGATGACCTGAGCCAAAATCAAGAGTTGGACACTTAACCGACAGAGTCACCCAGGTGCCTCTCTATGCTTGCTTTAAAAATGCATTCTTCACTTAAAATTGCACATTTTGAAGACACAAGACAAATAATTATTCATACAATATATCCCACTTCATTACCAGCCACTCCTCAAACATCTTGACTTCATCCCACCCATCAACCCTTTTCAAAACTGAATTACACAAAAGATCAAACAGAAAACCCACAAGGCCATGGAGATCTGAGGCTCATACTGCTTTCAGGGACACTGAATGCTCTAGTCAAATGGGACACCTGCATAAGATCAGGGTGATAGGGGGAAAGTCAACCACACAACAAAGGAAACCATATTTTATTAAACTGGAAAAACAAAAACATACTATCGGGGACAAAGATTAAAAAAAAAAAAAAGGAATGGTTGGAAGAGAGGCAAGTGTAAGTGGTCACAAGAAAGGGACATGACAGGTGGTCTGTGGTGTCTGTGTGGCTCAGAAATGTGCAGGTGCACACACGGTCCCCTCGATCCCCCTTGCACTTAGACCAAAAGCCAATACAATGCGATCTTCAGAGATATATCCAAGCTTCCTTTCTGATCCTGTCGTTGGTTTCACCTTCAGCCCTGGACAGTCACATAGAAGGGTCTTTGCTGGAGAAAATTTAGATTTTCCAACCATAGGCCTGCTCCACAATGCAGCAGTTTCAGCTCCTGGAGAAGTTCCCTCTTAGTTGCGCTCACCACAGAGTCAGGAGCCCTTGGTCAAAGCCCCAAATCTCAAAGAAAAATGTCAAACCTTCAGAACTAGTTATTTTATTAAATGATATTAATACACATTTCAAAAGGATTTCATTGTTATTGCCTCTAAAGCATGTACTTGTTTTCCACACTGAACACGTTGAGATTATCATCCAACATATCTAATTTTAATCTTAGCAGGCACCCCCGCCCATTCAAAAAAAGGGGTGGGGGAGGAAAAAAGGGGAAAAAGCAGTAATTTACAGCGGCTTCAAAATAATTAACAGCTGAAGCTTAATTCTGCATGAACTGGTAACTTCAGGATTGATAGTGAATATTCTGCAATTAGAAAGTTTAGCATATTCACATTATCTAGATAGGTTAGCTGTACCATAGAGATAACAAATATCGTATTCCTGGGATTGTAAAGGATAAAAGTCCTACTCTCTGATCATTTTACCTACCCTGGCATCAAACCAAATTGTATTTATGCTCATCTTTTGGGAGGGCAGGAGGGAGCAGGGAGAAGACTCACATCTAAGCTGACTGAAGAGTAAACTCTTATACAATATTTAAGGACTTGATTTCTGATACTGAGTTTTAAGTGGTACCAGTGTATTCATGACCCCCGCCCCCCATTCTCTGTCTGTGATTTTACAGTGAGCACCAAGGACCTTAGTAACAACTTTGCACATTGTTTCTTATAAACCATGTCCTTGCCAAGACACACTATATTATGCTTTCTTTTAAAAAATTTTTGTTTATTGTATTTTTAAACTCAGGTTGAAATACAAAAGTCAGAGCATGGGCACGGAGTTTTAAATCACAGACACAGAAAGGATAAAACCCCTTTGTTTCATGTTATGAATACCAGAATTGTCTTTTTTGTTTCATTATATCACATATATACATTGTCATCTTCATTTACTGCTGTAGACAGACTCCCTTAACAGCTGACAGTCATACAAATCCTCAGTTCCAGCCTGAAACAAACTCAATGAGGATTTTGTAGCTTAAAAAGCAAAACACCCTGCAAAAACAACAAAAACAAACAAACAAACAAACAAACCCAACCCTTAAAAGTCCATCTTTTAAACTGTACAATAAGGTCTTCCTTTCATGTGTTAGTCATCATGCTTTTGAGGACAATTACCCTGCCCCAACATTCAGGAAGCCACTTTCCTGACATCAAATGGTCAGAGAGCCTTTTCAGGTAAACACTACTTTCAGCTTAAACAAGAGCAGCAGAAAGAATTCACATACTTTTATTCTAGAGTGAAAAAATCCCACTTAATTTCTGAAAAAAAAGTTTCAGTTTTGAATCAATTAGAACTCTCCCTCCCCCAACTTTACTCTTGATCACTCTTTTCCCTAAACAAATGTCTCAGGACTCAAGGTAACTATATTGTTTCTTTGCTTTGCTACACTATATACCCCATCCCACACACAAGATCATGGTATCATGCATTTTTGTGAGGAGAGCTTCAGGGTAGAGAGGCTCGAGAGGGTCAAAGACAGAAGAGTTGACTTAAGATCAGAAACGCATCAGGAAGATGAAGGACTTGCAGCCTCCTAACCACAGAACACATGGCAAGCCCAAATAAATAATGTGGAATAAATTACACACAACCTCCCCAACTATGACGCACAACTGGTTTAAGCTGCTCTTTACCTGAAAAGCAAGTTTATTCTGACACAAAGGATTATCTTCTGTCACTAGGTTGTCCACTCTCCCCCATCTTTAATATTTCAGTAGAGGAATCCAAAACAATCCCCGTACTTGCTAGTTAGTTCTATGCTCACTTGAAAAAAAAGTATGAAACTTGCTAGGATTCCTTTTAAAAACAAAACAGAACAAAATCAAAACCCCACCACATACTGTTTTACCTATCCAGCTGGAGATCACCAGTGTGTATACCTTGGGGCAAGACACTAAAGAACACAAAATAATAGTAAAGCAATCTTTGCTTTTCAGTGTTCCTAAATATAAAGTTATAAACACTCAAAGCATACTGATTGTCTTTTTTCCCAGTACTAGTTGTAGAACTACAAAGAAGCCTTTCAGTTTGGGGAGAAGGAAAGCACACCCTTCTCGTGTAAAATGACTAAGGGCAGAAACATTATTTCCTATTGGGAGTGGAAGGTGAGGATAAGGCTTGAGCCTTGAAATGTGACAGGCTGCTAGCTGTAGAATGGGGTCAATTTGGATTTCTCAGCTCCCCCTTGTTCTCTGAAAAGATATGTATAGTGATACCCACTTGTCACTAAGACACACCTAAAGAGGTGTAAAGCACTGAAAGATACGACTGAACCCCCTCCGAAATACCAAGAACAGACGTAAATACAAGTTGTAGGGCAAGGAGGAAAGAAGGATACAGCCCAATAGTTCCCTTTCCTCAGTAGTTAACCTTTGTTAAAAACCACCAACAAATATCACTTACGTTAGGGAGGTGCCATGGTAAAAACATCTACCTTTTACATTAAAAAAATTGAGGGATAATATTTTAATTGCATCTTTTTATCAATTGTCACCTGTAATAATGACTTTCTTTCCGGCCAAAGCAGAAGTGAAAACCGAGGGAGAAAAAGTCAATCAAGAAAGAAAAGCAGGAAGCAAGAGTTGGTGCAAGACGTATCAAACTACCTCAAAAAGTCTCCCATTCTTGTTTATGAGGAGGGATGTGCAGGTCACATTGAACTACTGGTGGTTCCTTTCTCTCTTTAGTGGAGTTACACCTTATTTTAACCTGGAGATTATATCCAGTACCCTTTCATTCCAAGGATAAAGAGGAATAATTTTTACTAGGGTAGAATGAGATCTGTATCTCCTCCAAGTTAATGACGGATAGTCCTTTAGAAGAGGCTGATTTTCTTTAATTAAGATTTTAGGAGAAAGGTAAAGAACCCAACTTCAGTATGTCTTTAAAAACAAAACCAACTTGACGGGTCCGTGGTCTCCCACCTATCTTCGCTCGCAACATCTTTTGGGCTCGTCAGCAGTGCACAGAGCATTCAGGAAAGGGAGCCACGCTGGTCCCAGTAGTTAGTTAATGGGAGAGAGAGGGGATAGGAATCCTTCTATTGACTATGTGATAAGCCAAACCCAAAATAACATCCCAACATTGCACATGTTATTCTCTGTACTGATGGAAGTTTTATTTCAAATGTAATAATACTCTTCAATAAATGGGGTAAAATAAGATCTGTTTTTTCCTTCCCACCCTTCAAACCCCCAGCCAAGTGAAGTGGCTTTGGTTGTGTTTCTTTGCTCCCTCCTCTCCCTCCCACCCCCTGCCCCCTTAAAAATACAAGTAGCTTGGGGAAGGTCAGTTAAGTGCAGTGGGAAGGAGGACTGGATGGAATAGTGACATGTAAGCATGTATGACTTTTAAATTTGGAAGGGAGGCCCTTTTCATTAAAAAAATTTAAATCAAAGGAAGGAAAACATAAAAAGAACAATAAACCGAACTCCTACTTCCAATGCTCTCTAGACTGTTCAAAATGCTTTTTCCCTTGGTTTCCATCAGTACCTGGGAGGGAAGAATGGGCGTTTTGGTGCAAAGAACGGAGGGCCCCTAGCAAAAGGCGGCCTGGGTCTCTTTAGACTGTGGAACGGGTCTCTGCTGAGAAAAGGTTCCCTAGGCCGAAAGTCTGGCCGGGGATTCCGCAAAATCATACCACTCCGGTTGATGGCGTCTCTGTGTGAGGGACCCAAGTGGGGGCCACTGCTGCTGTTGCTGCCTCCCCCACCTCCTCCTCCATGGGCTGGGCCCAGGTGCTCCAGAGAATGGGAGGGTAGGCTGAGGCTCTCTCGTACACGGCTAAGGCCAGGGCCGTTGAGGTCCCGTTGGGTGGGGCCCCCATGGTCCCTGGGTCCTGGGAGCACCCCAAAATGCTCAGCCAGGGTCCCTTGAAGGAGGGAACTATGGTCCTTAGGAAATACTGCCACAGCTCCTGCCACTCCGTGCTCTGCCAGTGGTGGGGCTGGGAAGGGTACAACCCCAGAGTGGTCAACAGGGGGTGGAGGAGGAGGTGGAGTGGAAAAGGGAACACCACTCCCACCACTGCTGCTATGCTCCCCAGGGGGTGGAGGAGGGGGTGGGGTGGGGAAAGGAACTCCACTGTGCTCTCCAGGAGGAGGGGGTGGGGCGGCGTGGGCCAGGGCCGCCTCCTTTGTGAAGGGGTTCGAAAGATCCACAGAGGGTAGATGAGTGGATGCATCTCGAGAGAAGATACCACCATGATCCTTAGGAGGGGCAGGTGGGGCAGATGACGGCCCCACTGGCTCTCTCTGGAAGGGTGCCCCATGTTCCAAGGGGGACGGGGGGAGATGATGCTCAAATGTTGAGTTGAAACTGTTGGAACGGAAGCTGCCGACACTTTCCTGAAATTGGGGTGCCCGTTCCTTGTATGGTGCCGCTTTAAAGCCAGTGAGGCCTCCGCTGCCCCCGCCCCCAAGGGATGCCAACTCAGAGGCACTTGAGGGGCCATTGTCAAAGGAGCTGCCTGAGGTGCTCAGATCAAACCAACCCACCCTTGAAGCCTCACGCCCATGTCCTCTATTTCCCTTCCCAGGAACTCGGACGGACTCTACGGTCTGTATTGGCTCCCCTGACATCCTCCTATTGGATGCATTATGATAACCCAAGGTTTCTATAGGGGCCCCCTTCTCTTCGGTGCTATCGGGCAAGTCTAAGCAGGAGGAGGAGACTCGGGTTTCTATGCGGTAGTGCTCTTCTTGTTGCTGCTGCTCAGTGGCTGTCAAGCTGGGCTGGGCGAGGTTTGAGAGACCGACAACACCATCACTTGAAGTACCCTTGTTGGGTGCCTGGCCAAAATGCTTATCGTCTGAGGGTTTTCGGGAGGCGTTTTTAAGCATATTCTTAAACTCAATCGTCGACGTGGTGGAAATGGTGGGGGCCAGAACTTTCTCCACGCCTGGTGTGGGTGGGTGGCCCGTGGGAGCGGCAAGGGTATTCTGCGGAGAGAAAAGGGAACGATGTGGGACTGGGTGAGGGGGGTCTGGGTACTGCTTCTGTGGCAAACCGAGATGCCCAGTGGTTGTAGACTGAGACAAGCTATTGTGGTTGGAGTCAGGGGTGAAAAATGAATCATTCTTACTCGGTGATGGTGACCGGTCAGACCCTGGTTCACTCCCTCTTATGCTGAAGGCACCAAATAGCCCAGGGGAAGAGGAGAGACGGTCACAATTCTCACTAGAGTCCAGGAGGGCCCTTACAGATGGAGGGAAGGCAGACTTTACCCCAAATTCTTGGGCCCTGTGGCTATAATTGGAGAGGATTGGCTGGTATTCGGTGGTATCAGAAAGCTTGCTTGACTTCAGGATAGACTTGGCTGGCTTCTTCTCTAGGTTCATCATGGCAGAGGGTGGAGGCCCTGAGTACTCAAAATCTCGGTAATCCTCATCTTCCTGGAAAGAAGTATCTGGATAGAACTTTTCCTGTGAAGAGTCCATCAGGGAAGATGGTCTCTCCATTCCATCAGAAGGCTGCTTATAGGGTGATTCACTGCCCAGGCCAAAAGGTCGATATGTAGGTACAGAATTGGAGAGTTCCCGGGGGTAGCTTTCCTCTCTCCCAGGGGGTGGTGATCTTGTACTGCTGGGTGTTGAGGAACCAGGGCTAATGATCTTAGAAAGCAGGGACATAGTGTCTACACTGCTGGATGTGGGCTTGTCCATCATCTCATCCTGGGTGGGCGTCCCACTCCTTTCATCCCGCACAGGGGTTCCGTCAATGTTGTCGATTGACGTGCTAGTAGGGCCACGCTGGAAGTCTGAGGGGTGGCTTTCTGCTGGGGCACTGGACCCCAAGCTGCTCAAGATTGGGATGTTTAAGTTTAAGCCACTGAAACCAGGATTACCTTTTAAGAAGTTGTGGATCTTCATTTCCAGGCTTGGAGAGGTGGACTCGGACTCCAGCTTTGGCTTGGGGATCTCTGAAGATTGGCACATGGCAACTTCAGTAGGTGGGGCGGCGGGGTTAGTAGTGTGGGTTCCTGTAAACCCAACAGAGTTGGATGGTAGCTTAAAAGTAGTGCTTGGGAGCCCTGGGCTTTGCCCAATTGAGGCCTTGCTGGCTGATGTTGAAGAGACTTCAGAAGTTGATGAATTAGGAGAATAGCTGAAGCTTTTGGGAATAAAGGATTGGGTATTGGAGGGCAGATTTCTTCCTTTTATGCTAGAGACTGTGGTGTTGGCAGGGGAAGCTGAAGTGCTCTGGGATGCGGCTTCACTGGCTGGGACTGGGTTCCCAGTAACACTCTGAAGTAAAGATGACAGGCCTGTAGAAACAGAGATTAGAGGAATTAAAAAGAACGACTGCCTACCTTACAATAAAAACAATGTCGCTAATCGGATATTCTCATTCATTCCAGTGGGAACAAGATAGACATTATAATATGAGGCCAAAGAGAATCCAGACCAAACAAGCAATGGCTAAATGTCATAGAAAATATTGGACCTAGTTCTCAATATAAAGAAAGCAAATTACTGAAATGTTTCTACTGCAGTCATCAAACAAGTCCAACATAGCACAATAAAAGGCAACAGGAAAGGGGAGATTTTGGTGTCAGAATCATTCACAGTTTAAACAAGACAAAGCAGGAGAAGAAAGGAGGCAAAATTATCCTTAAAATAACACTTTAAGCCAGTATTTCTTAACATTGGATTTGTGGTACTATTTCTCTAAATGCAAACAGACTTTCTGTCCAACTCTTCCTTTCTAGCCTCCACAACTGTTTCTAATAAGTTAATATACGGTGTTATTCTCAAGAGAGAGACAGTATATGCACATTGTTCAAATTTATTTCAATAGGGTCACTTTTTTCCAAGCATCTCTTGCTAGGCTTTGGGGAAACAATGCTTTTAGATATCATTTTTGGTTGTAAAATGTAGCAGTAGTAAACATACAAACACACATACACATACCACAAAGAATTACAAAGCTGGACCACCTTATAGCTTGGAAAATTCAAGAATTACTCATCGACCCAGGCTGACATTGATGAGATTCAAACCTACTCACTGACAGACAAAATCTCAGAAGCTCTGAGAAAGAATTCTTTGGGGCAAAGGCTGAAGTCCAACAAAGCAAACCTCTCCTGTAGAAATTTTTTTAGAAAAATACTTGACAAAGAGATAAATAGAGTCCTATAAGTTCGATGATATTTTGGAGAATTTACCCAATTTGTAGTTATAAACGAAAACTTTTTGTGCATACTTCACCCAAGTTTATAGCTTTTAGTCACACACGAAAACTGTTCTTTCATGATAGGGTGAAAGAAAACAGTATTTCAGAGGATACTTTAATTAAATGTTTCTTCAAAATTTCAATTTTAATCCAGTATTTACTAAGAGACTTAAACTCTGAAGAATTCTGAGATCACTCCATCCTTAGAACATTTTTTTAAAAAGATTGATTTATTTATTTTAGAGAGTAAGTCAGGGAGAGGGAGACAGAAATTTAAGCAGGCTGTGCACTGAGCGTGGAGGCTGGCGTGGGGCTTGATCTCACAATCCTGAGATCATGACCTTGAGACCACCAACCTTGCAGATACAAAGAGGAGGATGCTTAACAGACTACACCATCCAGACACCCCCCATCCTTGGAACATTTTTAACTGCCAACAGTTTCTATATAGTAAAGTGCATGATTTTTGTTATCCAATATTCACTAACATCTGAATAATACATATCGTTTATTTCAATTATCCTCCTGAAAAATAAGTTCCATGTTTCATTTCCAAAAAGTTCTCTGGCTCTTTAACTTACCCCACTAACAGTCTGATTTAACTCTTAGTAGCCACTGTTCATACAAAAATCCTCAAGCACTAGAATGTGATATATGACATCATATGCATTTTAAAAGATATTTCAGCATATCTTTTAGATACTGTGGGATGAAATGACACTACTCAGATTTCTGGTAACTGGTGAGATGGTCTCCTACTACTAAGCCGCTAAATATTACTTTTCTTCAATCTTAACAGGCTATCCTCTATGGCCCTTCTGCCCACTGAAGTTGTTCTTTTGTGTTGAAAACTTGTCAATAATAGTTGTGGTGACACAATCAGAGACTCTAATAAGACAATCCTTTTATAGTCTTTTAAAAATCAAGAATTCTACTCTCCAAAGGAAATGAAAGGTGATGAACTACTCCACAAAGGTTGTTTTCTGGGTTCTCCAGAAAAGCATTCTGTCAGAGCACACTTAGCTCTGCTCAAATTTTGCCTGATAAGAAAGTCCACAAGACATGGTACAATAATCAACTGAAAGAAAAAGCTGTAATTATTATTATACCCATCTATATAAGAGGCTAATAAAAACAAGTGATTCAACATTTTTACTAGAACTGCAGGATGGTGACAGAAGAGGGCCTAGAAGGTAGAAAGCATAACCATGCTGATCCCTCAAACTAATTATCTCTAAAATCCTTACTATTAGATATGCTGTAGTAGATCATTAATCCTTTATTGCTGGTGCCAATATATGTTAACTGTGGGTTACTTTTTTTTTTTTTTTTTAAGATTTTATTTATTTGAGAGTCAGTGAGAGAAAGCATGAAGGGGGGGGTCAGAGGGAGCAGACCCCCCATGGAGCAGGGAGCCCGATTCGGGACTCGATCTCGGGACCCTGGGATCATGACCTGAGCTGAAGGCAGTCGCTTAACCAACTGAGCCACCCAGGTGCCCTGTAGGTTACTATTTAATAGCATTTAAGTCTGTGTAACAAAAATCTACTATATCTTATTGAAAGGCAAAGTTCACTATAATCTAGTCCTTGGCTGATCCACTCACAGAAAAGTTTAGGAAATAAAATTAATAGAAATCTGTTCTGGTCTCTATTCATATAAAGCAGGGTTTCTCAACCTTAGCACTACCAGCATTTAGGGCTGATTAGTCTCTGTCGTGGGGGCTGTGGTCTGCATTGCAGGATGTGTAACAGCATCTCTGGCCTCTGCCCACTAGATGCAGTGACACTCCCACCCCTACCCCAGTTCTGACAAACAAAAACGTGCTCAGACATTGGCAAATGTCCCCTGGAGGCTGCTGAGTGAGAACCGCAGTTAAATTGCTGTATTGAAGATACTGCTCTAGTATTTGTAATTCATTGCATAATTATACTTAGGTGCCAAATAAAGATTGTGCTGGTATATGGAGGGTCTGAGAAGAGAGAACAGGTGAGCTTTATGAAAAAATGTTAGAAGCAGACAGTTTTAGACATAGAATAGGTAACTAGCAGAGCCGAACAGAGAGGTTCAAATAAGGTAGAGATTATAGGTAGGCAAACCCAAAAAAGATGTGCTATACGTATATATAGAGTCCTCTCTAATACATTAGGACATAAAAACAAAAACTCATAAGATTTTTTTTAAAGATTTTATTTAATATTTTTGAGAGAGAGAGAGAGAGATGGAGACAGAGCGTGCATGAGCAGGGGGAGTGGAAGGCGGAAGCAGAGGGAAAGGGAGCAACAGACTCCCTGCTGAGCAGAGAGCCTGATGCGGGGCTCCATCCCAGAACCCTGGGATCATGCCCTGAGCTGAAGGCAGACACTTAACTGACTAAGCCACCCAGGTGCCCTCAGATTTTTTTTTTAAGGATTTATTTATTTGAGAAAGAAAGAGAGAAGGAGATAAGGAGAAGGCAGAGTGTGTCTTAAATAGACACTACATTAACTGCAGAGTTTGATTCAGGGCTTGATCTCACAGCCCCAGGATCACAACCTGAGCCAAAACCAAGAGTCAGACACTTAACAGACTGCACTCCCCAGGCGCCCCGTCTTGTAAGATTTTCGACAGTAGATTGACCTTTCTCACGATCTTTAGCTTCGGTTAACACTAAAAATGTAAACCTCAATATATACTATAAAAGCTGGAATGCAGGCCCTGAGGGTTGGGGGGGTCATGGTGTAGATGGAAGAACACAGGATTCCAGTTAAAAAAAAAACAACTGGCTTTTAGTTTCAGTTCATCACTGAACAGATAAATGTGCGACCTTAAGCAGATCACATCACCTCACTCTATGAATGGCAGCTTATAGATGATACATATAAAGAAGATACTAAATAACTGTTCTATACATTCCATGGCTTTGAATTCTTCAGAAATGGAATCCAAGATCAGGCCAGAGGCAAACACTCACAATTCAAGTCCCTCTGGCATATGTTGGTTTACCTTGCAGTGCTGGGGCTGACTGTGTCTGGGTTTTGGAAAGAGCAGACAGAATGCTCTCTGGGGTGATCTCCACCTTTGAGAGGATATTTGCCAGAGGATTGTGAGATGTTGTTGGGGCAGGTGCAGGTGTTTTCAGGCCACTGCCGAGGTTGCTGGGACTTGTAGGAGTTCCTGGAGAAGGTCTTGATGCAGGACTGACCCCTGGTGGCAGAAAGTATAACTCAAGAAAATGCAATTCAAAATAATCATTAAATTCATGATCCTTCCCACTCAATCAGGAATGCTTCTGTGACAGATCCACAAATAGGATATATCATGGCTTGTACAAAGGAAAAACTGAAAATTAGATTAAAATCTAAAGTAAATAAGTATTAAGTTTTTTTCATATATATTTGTCAGTTTTAAAAGCAGTAGAAAGAGATTTTTGGGAACCTCTTTCTTGTTTTTCCCTGCCAAATGGAACCTATACCTCAGAGTCCTGTAGGTGCTAAGTAAGTATTAATGGCTGATTATGATCAGAGCCACTACAACTGTGTAACCCGGCCACTGCATAACTCTATGTGATTAATACATTGTTTTTAAAAGGAGATTATATAAGCAACTTCCCTTACATCTTTAAATATATACATATTTTTAAATAGGCTCCACACTCAACATGGGGCTTGAACTCATGACCACAAAATCAAGAGCTGCACCCTCCAGGGACTGAGACAGCCAGGAGCCCCTACATCTTTATATTTTAAAACACCAGGTTAGTTTTTAATGTATAAGAAAAAAGTATATAAAAAGAAAATAATCTTTGAATGACCAAAAATATGAACAGCTATTTCACAAGGAAAACTAAATGATAAAGAAATGAAAAGGTTTTAACCATATCTTAATTAAAGAGATGTAAACTAAAACAAGTAACTTTTTTGGGGGGGTGGGGAGAGAGTTGGGGGCAAGAGAGGCAGAGGGAGGTGGAGAGAATCTTAAACAGGCTTCACACCCAGCAGGGAGCCCAACATGGGGCCCTATCTTACAACCCGGAGATCCTGACCTGATCCAAATCAAGAGTCAGATGCTCAACTGAGTCAACCAGGTGCCTTTTTGTTTGTTTTTTTCAAGTAATCTCTACACCCAATATGGGGCTTGAACTCACAACCGTGAGATCAAGAGTTGCATGATGGGACGTCTGGGTGGCTCAGTCAGTTAAGCATCTGCCTTCAGCTCAGGTCAAGATTCCAGGGTGCTGGGATTGAGTCCCACCTCCTTGCCCATAAGGGAGCCTGCTTCTCCCTCTGCAGGCCCCTCCAGCTGTTTGTGCTCTCTTTCTCTGACAAATAAATAAATGAAAGTCTTAAAAAAAAAAAAAAGAGCTGCATGTTTGGGACACCTGGCTGGCTGGGTCTGTGGAGCATATAACTCTTGATCTCAGGGTTGTGGGTTTGAGCCCCACACTGGGTATAGAGATTACACATTAAAAAAAGAGAAAGAGAGATGCATGCTCTACTGACAAGCAAGGCGAATGGGAGAGGGAGAAGGAGACTTCCTGCGGAGCAAGGAGCCCAATGTGGGGCTCAATCCCAGGATCCTGGAATCATGACCTGAACCAAAGGCAGGTGCTTAACAACTGACCCTCTCAGGTGACCCTTAAAAAAGGGCCTGAAAATGACTTTTTAAGGCTGAATTTGACAATGTATTAAAATAAGACAAAATAGTGTTGTACAGGTTGAGGAACAATGGGAACTTTCATGTGCTTGGTACATCAAGTAGTACATTTTGGTAATCATTTTAGTTTTAACATGAAAAGACTAAAAACCTACATATTTATTTTATTTGGTTTTATCTTTTTTTTTTTTTTAAGATTTTATTTATTTATTTGACAGAAATTACAAGTAGACGGAGAGGCAGGCAGAGAGAGAGAGAGGGAAGCAGGCTCCCCACTGAGCAGAGAGCCCGATGCGGGACTCGATCCCAGGACCCTGAGATCATGACCCAAGCCGAAGGCAGCGGCTTAACCCACTGAGCCACCCAGGTGCCCCTGGTTTTATCTTTTAGAAAAATATATTTAAGTTTTTATAAAGAAATTAAATAATTGGGATTTTCTTCAAAACAATCAAGATTGGGTAAGACACAGCAGAAACAAGACTGGCCATGTGTTTCTACTGTTGAGGATGAGTGGTGAATACATGCAGATGCTCTACTTTTGTATATTTTCATTAAATTTCCATGAAGAGAAAAAAAAAAGCCCTATATACTCAATCATTTTGGAAGGGCTGTGCATCCAGTTTAGCATCAAAGTTGTTCATTGTTCGGGGCACCTGGGTGGCTCAGTGGGTTAAAGCCTCTGCCTTCAGCTCAGGTCATGATCTCAGGGTCCTGGGATCGAGCCCCGCATCGGGCTCTCTGCTCAGCAGGGAGCCTGCTTCCTCCTCCCTCTCTCTCTGCCTGCCTCTCTGCCTACTTGTGATCTCTGTCTGTCAAATAAAATAAATAAAATCTTTAAAAAAAAAAAAAAAGTTGTTCATTGTTCTTTATAATAGTGAAAAACTGGAAATATACCAGATGCCTAGCAATAAAGGCTTAGATAAATCAATCCTTTATACATATAGCAAAGTATAAATATCCTTCAATTACTGAAAGAAAAATTATTATAAATATTTAATCTACCAAAACATTCTCTCAAACACACAAATACACACATATTAAGGTTAGACACAAGTGGTGTCCTTTGGGGTGGCAGGACTGGAGATACTTATTTTATTCTCTTATTTTCTAATTTTTCTATAATGACCATGTACTGTTTTTTGTTGTTGTTGTTGTTGTTTTTGTTTTTTTGATTTAAAAGATTTACTTTTAGGGGCACCTGGGTGGCTCAGTCATTAAGTGTCTGCCTTTCGCTCAGGTCGTGATACCAGGGTTCTGGGATCAAGCCCCGAATCGGGCTCCCTCCTCAGTGGGGAACATGCTTCTCCCTCTTCCTCTGCCTGCTGCTCCCTCTGCCTGCTGCTGCCCCTGCTTGTGCTCTCTCTCTCTCTCTGTCAAATGAATAAATAAAATCTTAAGGAAAAAATTACTTTTAATTTAAGAAAAAAAACAAAAAACAAAAAACCAGACTGATGGCTCAATTAGAAAGACGAAAATAAGCTTTTTATTCTCTTATAGGGCTTACTTACCAGTATTCTTCATGACTGATGTTAGGCTGCTAAGGATAGAACTGATCTTTGCCAGATCCACATTAGCCAGGTTTGGCAAAGCCAATGTTGGAGAAGGGGACAGAAGAGAAGTATTCACAGGCTTTGGAAGAGGTGGGGTTGCTGTTATGGTAACAGGCACTGGGGTACAGGAAGAGGCCTTTGAGGTACTTTCTGTTGGCTTTGTGGACATAGAAGTAGATACAGTTGACTTCTCCACAGGCTTTTCCTTCCTGTCCTCTACTGTTTAAAGAAAAGAGGTGATACTGCATTACTGCTTTCCACACTCTGCTTCCGGTATGAAACATGTCCTAATAGTTCCTGATCTGGGGGTATAAAGCACTAAGCTTTAGAGAAAAATCATTCACTTTATGATTTTTAAGCAAGTCGTACTCTTTATGTTCCTTCTGACCTTCAATGCCTGCTTAAAATAAATTTCCCAAATTCATTTTTTGTCTTTTCAAAGATTTCTTTGCATTTTTTTTAGTATTTGTGTATTAAATTTGTACATTTCTGGGATAATTTCATTATTTGGTACATATTTATGTTCTTTCAGTCATGATATTTATGGTTATGAATTATCCCTGTCTTTTCCTTTCCATTAACCTGAAAGCTTTCTAAGACATAGAAACTTTGTACATACTTTCCTGTATTTTTTCTTTGACTTCCTAAAATTGGCCTAACTGGTGGATACAACTGTAGACACTAACATGAAACTGCAATAAATGGGCTTTACAATATATTCCTTCTAATACTTTAAAGGCTATGTACTATATACTTCATATATGTATGAAGAATGCATTAAATTCAACAGAAGGCCAACTGCCTAAGAAGAATAATTCTAAAAGCTGGGGGTGTCACAGAAACAATGCATTGATCCAGGTTAAATTTGTGTATTTGTGTATGTACATGTGTATGTATGTATTTATATTTGTATGTAATTTCTACACCCAATGTGGGACACAAACTCCCGACTCTGAGATCAAGAGCCACATGTTCTACCCACTGAGCCAGCCAGGGGCTGCCAAGTTAATTTTGAAAGCATAGTTAACAAAGTGTGGCTTTGGAATCTTGAAAGTCAAGAGTGACAGATGTAAGGTACTCCAGTGTAAGTGCCCCTCCCTCTAGAACAGCGCTGTTCAACAGAAATGCAACTTAAGCCACATGCATAAATTTAAATTTTCTAGTGGCCACATTCAAAAAAGTAGAAACGGATAAAATTATGTATTTTATCTCACTATTTCCCAAATATTTTTATTTCAATATGTTATAAATACAAAAATAACTGAGATATTTTTATGTTTTGTGGGTATTAAGTTTCTAGAATCCATTGTGTATTTTTTAAGTAGAGCACTTCTCAAGTTGGAAAAGCCGCATTTCAAATGCTCAATAGTCACATGTAGCTAGTGGCTACCTCACTGAATGGACCAAATCTTAAGGGATGATTCTTAGCCCATATGGCTTACCAAATCCTGAACCAGGATAATAATACATTGCTGTTCTAATCTTATAAGGATTAAGCTATCTTTTAATACCAGCCTGTGATAGATTCATTGGTGGGAAAGCAAAATACGTAAGGAATAAGTTGCCTATTAACCCCATAAAGACATACCAATGATTTTTGACCCATCATCTTCCACATCTGAGAGTTCCATGTCTTCTACATCACGATTATCTGTCACAGGCTCAGGTGTGGCAGATTTCTCACTCTCCATGGCTGGTGATTGGGATTCCTCACCTCCCATTCCCTGAAAAGGAGACTCAGAACCAGTTGGAGAAGGAGCATCCATGCTTGGGGAAGGGACTGGTGATTCTTCAGGATCAGGAAGGGTTGACTTCAATTGATCCAGCTTTTTCTTTAAATTGTTCACTCGATTAGCGAAGGTTTTATATGCCTAAAAGAGGAAAAGAAGAGTTATTCCTCTGAGAAAAGGAACAAGATGTTACCATTTTGACTTTGACAAGATTCCCTCATTATTATTAAATACGTCCCTGGTACAAGACAACAACAATAAAAAAATCACCCATCAAGCCTGGAACAATTTCCAATCTCTGCTTTTTATACTCCCTAAATGAATATTACCATCCATGCAGTTGCCCAAGTTATCTGTACTTAATCCTCTTTTGCTCTCTTCTACCAATCTAACTGACCCAATATTTACTGAGGGCTTAAATGTGCTGGTCAATCTTCTAGGTACTGGAGATATGACAATGACTAAGAAGACAGACAAAAACGAAATCCATAAATAAAGTTTAGCATATGAAGTCAAATAGTATGGATTTCTTTAAGAAATAAACTTGATTTTAGAACAGTTTTAGGTATAAAAAATTACTGTGAAGATTATACAGAGTTCCCAATTATCCCTTTTATTAACATCAAACATTAGTATGATACATTTGTCACAATTAATGGCAAATTTTGATAATTATTATTAACCGAAGTCCACATACTTAAGGCAGACTTCTTCAGTTTTTATCTAATGTCCTTTTTTTATTCCAGGATCCCATGTGGGAAAAACCACAGTACATTTATTTATTTATTTATTTTAAAAAAGATTTTATTTATCTATTTGATAGGCAGAGATCACAAGTAGGCAGAGAGGCAGGCAGAGAGAGAGAGGAAGGGAAGCAGGCTCCCTGCTGAGCAGAGAGCCTGATGTGGGGCTGATTCCAGGACCCCGGGGTCATTACCCAAGCCAAAGGCAGAGGCTTTAACACACTGAGCCACCCAAGCACCCCAACCACAGTACATTTAACAGTCATGTCTTCTTAGGCCCCTCTTTATTTGTGAGGTGGTTAGATTTTCCTTGTTTTTCATGACTTTGATGGTACCAGTCAGGTATTTTATAGACTGTCCCTCAAATCTGAGATTTGCCTGATGTTTTTCTCATGATCAGACTGGGGTTAAAGGTGTTTGGGAGGAAGACCATGGATGTAAAGCACTATTATCATCATGTCACATCAAGGGTACACATAATCAATATGACATGCCATTGCTGATGCTAGCCTTCATCACTCAGCTTAAATCCTATTGATCTGATCTTAATGTTCATGCCTTAAAACGGTATGTTTTTTTTCTTTTGGTTAAGAGTCTTGGATCATTAGATTGCTAAATCATTTTGGGTGTTTGGGTGGTCAAACAAGAAACACTTTAAAAAAGGAATGGGACAGAAAAGAATATACTAGAGTTGAGCTTTTCCTTCTGGATATACCTGAGTAGCTTGCAGTAGAACAATGCTCCCACCAAGAACAACTAGGAAACCCAGATATATACACATACATACTTGAACACACACGCACTCATGCACACGTTTCAGTGTGGTAGGAGTGCTGAGGCAACCGAAACTTAAGAGGCAAGTCCTACACCAGGGGGAAACCATAAGGAAAGAAAGCTAAGCTGACATTCTGCAGTTGCCTTTTTTCTCAGGATTCTGCTGACTTGGGAGAGCCAAGTAAGAATTTGATAATTCAGGTAAAAGGACAAGGCAGAGGGCCACTACTACACAAAAAGCACAGCTTTTTAACAGTCTTGTTGGATTAGACATTCTGAATTAGAGATTCGAAAGGCCAAGATTCTGGTGAAATAGGCTCAGCCACATGTTATTTTAGCTCTTCAAGATATTTCCTGAATTCTGAAGAAGAGGGAATTAAGAAGCCAAGCAGGAAGCTTCTGAAAAGAGTAGTTTAACACAGGCTTAGGTGTTAAGGAGACAAGGATTAGACTTCAAATCATTCAGGGGGAAGAGGGCCCTAGAGATCACTCCAGCCTCTCAGGGGGAAAGCTCTATGCCCTGGAAGCTGGGAAGAACCAGAGAGAGACAGAGTCATGCCCAAACAGCAATTCAGCCCAAGTCAGTTCAGTTTAACCTCTGATTAACATATTTATCAGCTCTCAAAATATCTGCAAACCCTAGCAAGGAAAAGGGTTTATTCTGTCTGTAAGAAGAGAAATCATCCAGAGACTCTATAAACACTTTCATACACAATGTTGACAGTACAAAAATTAGCCAGCATGCCAAGAAATAGGACCAACTGACCTAAAAGAAAAAAGACATTAGAAACAGACTTATAGGGGCACCTGGGTGGCTCAATGGGTTAAGCCTCTGTTTTCAGCTCAGGTCATGATCTCAGGGTCCTGGGATCGAGCTCCGCATCGGGCTCTCTGCTCAGTGGGGAGCCTGCTTCCCCTCTCTCTCTTTGCCTGCCTCCCTGCCTACTTGTGATCTCTCTCTCTGTCAAATAAATAAATAGAATCTTAAAAAAAAAATTTGTTAGAAACAGACTTATAACAAGTGAAGCCAGTATTGGAATTATCTGACAAAACCCAAACAGTTATGTTTCACATGTTCAAGAAAATAGAGAAAAATCCCTTCACAAACACTTTGGTATAATATCCATTAGATGAAGCTAAAAATAAAGACTTGGTAGCCTAGAGTAAGATGACAGAGCCAAAATGGGTTGAGGAAAATATGAGGAAGGCATTGCATGGGATGCTGAAGTGAGATACGAGAAAGCCCAGAGGTGGGTAAGGAAGGATGGATGTGATGGTTATCTGCCTACACAGAGGATCTTTTTTTTTTTTTTTAATATTTTATTTATTTATTTGAGAGAGAGAGAGAGAGAGTATGGGAGCATGAGCAGAGGGGAGAGATGGAGGGAGAGGGAGAAGCACACTCCCTACTGAGGAGGGAGCCCAATGCAGGGCTTGATCCCAGAACCCTGAGATCATGACCTGAGCGGAAGGCAGATGCTTAACCGACTGATCCACCCAGGTTCCCCTCCACACAGGGACTGATCAAGTAAGTGACTGCACTGAAAATAAGGGGGACAAGGTTTTGCACTGTAAAAAAAAGCAATTACAAACAGGAAAACGGAGAAAACTAGAATGAATACTGTGGTGTTGGATTAGGATTGGAGAGAACATACAGACAGATAAAGAAATTAATATGGGGCGCTTGAGGGGTTCAATGGGTTAAGCCTCTGCCTTCGACTCAGGTCATGATAAATAAATAAATAAAACAAATAAATAAAATCTTAAAAAAAAAAGAAATTAATATAGATGTATGTGTGTGTACAGACCGGATAAGTATGTAAACATACATCTATTTCCTAGCTCTGTACACTGATATGGTTTAGCAGCTGTGATATCCCGACATCAATGAGTATACCTAATACTCAGATGGTTTCTTTTTTTTCTTTTTAAAACTTTATTTCTTTGATAGAGAGAGAGAGACAGCAAGAGAGAGCACAAATGGGGAAGAGGCAGAAGGAGAAGCAGGGCTTCCCACTGAGCAGGGAGCCTGGTGTGGGGCTTTATCCCAGGACCCTGAGATCATGACCTGAGCCGAAGGCAGACATTTAATTGACTTAGCCACCCAAGTGTCCCATTCGGATGGTTTCTAAATGATTTTTCACTAAAAGGAACTCAAGCTACTTGGAGAAATGACTGACTCAAGGGCCAGGCAGAACAGTGCAAGATGAGATGGAACACCTTATTCCAGAAGTAACAAAATGCTCCGAAAATCATAGGGATTTGTAAAAGAACACAGAAAGCAGCCTAAAAGAAATCCCACTTGCCAAATCTGGGAAAATTTGAGCATCACAATAATTACTGGTAGTAATTAATTAAAACATAGAATAAAAAGACTCTATGGGTCCATACTTATTTATTTAAATAAATGAATAAATTGAAAGTTTTATGATAAATAAGTTATTCACAATGTTTCAAAAAACCTCCCCGCAAAACACTTACTAATTACTCTATTACCTTCTTAGGGTTGTGGTAATAAAGTACCACAACTTGGGAGGCTTAAAACAACAGAAATGTATTATCTCCTAATTGTGGTGGCTAGAAGTCTAAAATCAAGGTGTCAGCAGGGCTATCCTTCTTTGCCTTTTCCTCACTTTGGTGGTAGCCCTCAACCCTTTGTGTTCCTTGGCTTGTAGCCATATCAATAAAATATCTGTTTTGGTTGTCACATGATGTTCTCCCTGTGTCTGTCTGTATCCAAATTTCCCTCTTCTTATAATGACATAAGTTATATTGTATAAGACTCACCCTAATGACCTCAGCTTAATCTGATTACATCTGCAAAGACCCTATTTCCAAGTAAGGCCACATTCATGTGTACCAGGAACTAGGACTCCAACATCTTTTTGGGATACACAATTCAATCCATAGTAATTACCAAGTGAAAACTTTTCAATGGGCAAGGCTGGAAGATACTACATCTATAAGATATCAAAAGGAACAGAACAGGTAGTGGAAGACATCAAACTTGTGTGATAAATGAAAAAATGGAAAGAGAAGAATACAATCAATTCTGTGATAACCTTACTAAAGACACATAACCTAAATCTGATCACAAAAATCATCACATAAATCCAAACTGGGGGACACTGAACAAAATATTTTGACTTATAATCTTTAAACATATTTAAAACATGAAAATCAAGGAAAAGACTGAGGAATTGTTTTAGATCCAAGGAAAATCAAGAGAAATGCAATAAATGAAACCTGTTATTCCAGACAGAATCTTCTACTATAGAAACTGGTCAATCGGAATAGGGTTTAAGTATTATATATAATAATAGTACATAAATGTATGAATTATTTTTTTATTAAATGGCTATACTTTATGGTTGTGAAGGAGAATATAATAGTCTGGCAGAAAAACACATATGAAAATATTTGGGGGTGATAGGACATCACCAATTTATTTTCAAATGATTCAGGAAAAAAAAATGTCTTCATAATGTACTTAGGGTGTTTAAGATTGTGTCAAAATTTTAAAAAGAATGAAAAGCTGAAAGACAGGAAAAGATGAAGAAAAAAGATCAACAGACTTTTTTACCAGAAAATCAAATTCTTTGTAAAAAGAAATCAGGGGAAGGGAGGGGGAAAAAAAATCAAATAGTGATTCTAGAACTGAAAAATAAGCAAATTAAATTGGTGGGTTTAACAACAGATAAGGTTCAGCAGAAGAGAGAATTAATGAATTAGAAGAATGGTTAATAGAAAATATCTAGAAGGAAGCACTGAGAGAAAAAAGGATGGAAAATACAAAAAGGAACATAAAAAGGAACTTAGTGATGAGATCTGATAGATTTTATAGAGTTCCAGGAGAGGAGAGAGAATGGAAAAGAAATAAAACCCAAACAGGTAACAGTTGAAAAATTTCCAAAATTTGTGAAAAACATCAAGCAATTTGTTATGGGTGTGACCCTGCAGAGTCATAGGTCCAAGTCCTAACCCTATATACCTCAGAATGTGACAAGGTTTTACAGAGGTAATCAAGTTAAAATGAGGTCATTAGGGCCAAAATGACTGGTATCCTTAGAGAAAGGGGAAATCTGGACACAGACACACACAGAGAAAAGACAATGTGGAGATATTGAAAATGGCCACCACAAGTCAAACTATGAAGCAAGAAACAGAACCTTCCCTCACAACCCTCAGAAAGAATAAAGCATGCAGGGATGCCTGGGAGGCTCAGTCAGTTAGTTACCTGACTTCAGCTCAGTCATAGTCTTGAGGTCCTGGGACTGAGCCCCACATTGAGCTCCTAGCTCAGCAGGAAATCTGCTTGTCTCTCTCCCTCTGCCCCTCCCCCAACTCATGCATGTCCTCTCTCTCTTTCTCAAATAAATAAAATCTTTAAAAAAGTCAACCATGCTATCAATTTGATCTCAGACTTCTGACTTCTAGAATTATGAGGGAGACAACAAATTAATGTTTAAACCACCCAGTCTGAGAAACTTTGTTACAGCAGCCCCAGTAAACTAATACATCATTGATTCAAAAAGTTCTACAAACCCCAAACCAGATATGAAGAAGATTAGACACATTGTTGTGTAACTACAAGCACACCAGCTCAGCAGAAGAAAGAATTATTTGAACTTGAAGATTAGTAAGTATAAATTAGCCAAAAATTAGTCCAAAGGGAAAAAAGAATGAATAAAACAGCAGAAATCTAAGACCACATGGGATATGTAACTAAAATCCTCAAAGGAGAAGAGAGAGAGGAAGAGAAGAAATATTTTAAAAGATAATGGTAAATATTTCCCAAAATTAATTAAAGATACCAGACCATAGATCCAAAATGCTCAGTGAGCCCCCAAGCAGGGTAACTACAAAGAATACATCTAGGCACAGTTAACTTCTCATTATAAGGGAAGCCAGACAGATTGACACTTTTTAGGTAATAAAAGAAAAAAAAATTTTTTTTAATTTTATTTAGTTATTTGACACAGAGAGACAGAGAGCGAGTGAGCACACAAGCAGGAGGAGAGAGTCCCAGGCAGAGGGAGAGGGAGAACCAGGCTCCCCAATGAGCAGGAAGCCTGATACAGGACTTAATCCTAGGACCCTGGGATCATACCTGGGCTGAAAGCGGACCCTTAGCTGACTAAGCCACCCACCCATTCTCCATCCTGTTCCCCTGATTCTAAAATGCAAACCTGATCATATCATTAGCAAAATTAAAATCCTACAACTGCTTCCCACTGCTTTCAGGGTAAAATTCCAAGACCAATTCTAGCGAACACACACCTTCCAGCTCCTTGTTCCTAAGTAACACTCCAGTTCTATTTACCACCTTCCACATACATGCCCAGCAATGAGAAATTATTTTCAGGTCCACCAATTTTGCCATACTCATGTTTGCATGCTTTCAACTATGCTCTTCAGAGAATATGGGCTTTTCATTTAGCTAATTACTGCAATTTCAGAGTTTAGGTCCTTTGAGAGATTTTTCTCTTCCATCCCCACTCCAAAATTAACTAAAGCACCTATTCAATCCATTCACATAGCATCCTCTATTATAGCACGCGTCATATGGAACTTCAATTATGTGTACTCAACAAATGCTTGCTGAATAAACCTCTCCCAGCCATTTGTTGAAGATCCTCTAAAGTAGACTAAATGATTTCTTACATAAGATCACAGGTCAGTATAAAAAAATTATTAAATGGTCCTTTGGGTCAAAATGGTGAGCCGACCACTCCTATTCACTGTCTCTCCCTCCAGGGACTCCTATAAAGTGAATAGTTAACAACAACAACAAACAAACAAAGGTATAAACAATTAACCAGAAGTATACCTGGAAAAAACATTTCTACAAAATTTAGAAGACAAAAAAAGAATAAAAGAGTACTAAAGAAGGGATAAGGCAGGGCCCCTGGGTGGCTCAGTGGGTTAAGCCGCTGCCTTCCGCTCAGGTCATGGTCTCAGGGTCCTGGGATCGAGTTCCGCATTGGGCTCTCTGCTCAGCAGAGCCTGCTTCCTCCTCTCTCTCTCTCTGCCTGCCTCTCTGCCTACTTGTGATCTCTCTCTGTCAAATAAATAAATAAAATCTTTAAAAAAAAAAAAAAAGGGATAAGGCAGTGGGGAAAAAAATGAGGTTAGGGCTATGCAGAAGGGGAGAAGTATCTTGGAAAGGAGTTGATCGCTGATCTGACTTGCAGAATCCCTGAGCAGTTTTAATCTAGGGCATGATGACTACAGAAGGGTAGAAGAGTGAGTAGAGGGTTTAAAATCAATATAATTAATTAAAAGTGTGACTAGCAAACACTCAACACCACCTGCCTTGCAATCTCCATACTTGGTAGCTAAGGTACTATTCCTTGGGCAAAAAAATATGACTTCTCTAAAAAGTTAAAATATTTTGGAAAAGACTCCAGCCTTCTAACACTTAGCACTCCTCCTGCCCTGAACAGCCAGTTCCTCACCTACACAGACTTTACCAAACCCGAGAGTAAATAATCCCTATCTACGTACCAGGAATGTCTCAATTTTTTCATACCTCATTCCTAAATATGAATGGACAGAGATACCAACTGATTTTTGATGAAAGCCTTTTCATAAGAGAAAGACCAAGAAAACTAGAGAGGAAAAAAAACTCAAGATCTTTCAGAAAGCAGAACAAAAAGATCAAGATTGAGAAAATAGGAGAAAATACGAGAGAAAGAAATTATTCCACAACTGAAGAACACCAATCTTTAGACTGAAAGAGCCCTCCAAGTAACCCATAAGGAATGAAAAATAAAACCTCATCTGTTGATACATCATTGTAAAAATTACAGGACATTATGGATGAAGTCTATAAAGGCTCCCAGGCAGAAAAAAAAAAGTTCCTACAAATGATCTTGCAAAGACTTCATCTCAAAAACACTAAAGACAAGAAGTATTGCCTTTTAAGCTGTAAGGGAAAATGATTTTCAACAAGACAAACTATGAAAGTAAATGTGAAAACAGTATAAAGATATTTTGAGATCTAAGGACTCAGAAAATTCACCTCTCATAAGCCCCCTATTTTTGGAAATTAACCAAGGATATATTCCACCAAAACATGAGAGAAAACCAAAAAAAGAAGATAAAGAAATCTGTAAAACAGAGTGCTCAATTCAGAGTACCAGTAAAAGGTAGTCCTAGAATGAGATCCAGACATTTCAAACTGGAGCAGGAGATTGAAAGTTCAGCTAGGGAGGTTTCTGGGGAAAATGTGATTTCAGATATTCGACATGATAGAGAATTTACAAAGTTAAAAAAAAAAAAAAAAAAAAAGGCTATGAGAAAGCAAACAATCCAAAAAAATTTTAGGAAAAAAACAAAAAGTCTCTAATATTACCATACCTACTAGGATCACATGGTGAACAATGTTTACAGAGCTTTACTATAATCTTTGTTTATTAACTTTCAACTTTTAGAGCAAGGAAGTAACATTTAATTGATTACAGAGTAGAATATAAATATTCTCCACCTTGACAAAGTGAAAGTACAGTTTACTGAAGATGGGAAACTGAAGGGATAAATGAGAACTAATGGGAAAGGAGAGGGATATTAATAACCTCATTCTACATAGTGAAGAGTCTAGAGTTAGTGGTCAAAAAATATTGAATACAGTACTACCATGTATGAAGATGATCAACAGATTTAAAACAGTTAAATAATGCTTTGGAAGAAGGAGAAAGGGAGTGGAGTGTAAGTTAAATCCTCATATGTCATACCAAGAAGTTAGTAGATATTTTTTAAATAGGATAAATCAAGAAGGAACAATATGGGCGCCTGGGTGGCTCGGTGGGTTAAGCTGCTGCCTTCGGCTCAGGTCATGATCTCAGGGTCCTGGGATCAAGCCCTGC